>NC_058131.1:12161179-12210323 GCF_016433145.1 Gracilinanus agilis | reverse complement strand
AAGAAAGAAAGAAAGAAAAAAAGAAAGAAAGAAAGAAAGAAAGAAAGAAAGAAAGAAAGAAAGAAAGAAAGAAAGAAAGAAAGAAAAGAAAAGAAAAGAAAGAAAAGAAAGAATGAAAGAAAGATAGATAGATAGATAGATAGATAGATAGATAGATAGATAGATAGATATAATACAATCACACATATATCCCAAGTAGATCAGTCACTACCATGGTGCCTATTTTAAAGTCATTACTCACTCAAATAATTCTTCTTTGCAAGTCTTGGAAATTAGTGCTTGCCACCATCTGTGCTAATTGTAGCATCTCCATTGTTAAGTCATTCCCAAAAATTCTCAGTATCTGGCAAAGCATTAGGAGGCAATTCATTAAGCCTAGATGTGTACAAATACACAAATAGTCCTAAAAGGTTGTCAATATGGACCTTGTTTTCACATTGATACATGAAGTTATATAGGGCTCAAGCCATTCATACCTGCCATATGTGTGACGCTCGTTCATATATTCCCATTAGTTCCCACATATACACAGATCTAATCAATGTTCTGGGCATTTATTTGACTTTCCTTGACTTCACATGAATGTCAGTAAAGCAAGTGGTCAGGCCAATCCTTATCAATAACATTTTTTAAAGCCCTTACCTACCATCTTGGAGTCAATACTATGTATTGGCTCCAAGGCAGAAGAGCAGTAAGGGCTAGGCAATGGGGGTCAAGTGACTTGCCCAGGGTCACACAGCTGGGAAGTGTCTGAGGCCAAGTTTAAACCTAAGACCTCCCTTCTCTAGGCCTGGCTCTCAATCCACTGAGTCATCCAGCTTCCCCTTCCTTATCAATAACATTTTATGATGAACTCAATATCTCTTCCTTTCCATATGTTTTTTTTATTTCTTTCACTCTTATAAATATGATTACCAAGAGTAAGATCATGATATAATAGAGAGGGCCAGTTATGGAAGTGGTAAGATCTGGGTTTAATTCATTATATTGATTCTTGATGCATGTTTGATTTAGGGCAAGTCCCTTAACCTAAATTAACCTGGAGTTCCTCATTTGTAAAATTAGGGGGTTTTAAATCAAGGCCTCTGATATCCTTTATAGTTCTAGATGGATGATATTCTGAAAGTGAGATTTTATCATGCCCTCATCTCTTGGTACCTGGGAAATATGCTGATACTATAAGATTAAAAGAAAATAAAAGAAAGAAACATGTAAATCCTCATTGGTAGGGGACATTTTCTCATTGTGAACTGCCTATATCCTTGAGCAAAAAGGTTAAAAACAATTGTATGTGCATGGTTCATATTTCATATTAAAATCAAACGCAGTTATGTGTTGTGGCAAAGCAGCAAGCAATTATTAAGCACGTTCAATGTGCCAGTCACTGTGCTAAGAACTAAGGTACAAATTGAAGCAAAAAGCAAGAGTGTGCCAGAAGTCAAGGAGCTTCTATTCAAATGGTGGGCAACAATTTATAAAAGGAAACTGATAAGCAGGGCTAGGCAAAAGTCAAGCAGCTTTTGAACCTATAGAAATGAAGGTTCATGGGAAACAGAACAAATGTATTCTTGTAGTGGAAAGCCTGTCAGATGAAAGAAGGATTTTGCCCTGTTCTCCTTAGTCACAAAAGAAGAAAGTAACAGCAACAGCTAAAAGTTGCAAAGAAGGAAATTTAGATTCAATGTCAGGAAAATCTTTCCAACAATTAGAGCTGCCTAAAAGTGGAATGGGCTACCTCAGGGGTTAGTTGGTCCCCCTCACTGGTTGTCTTCAAGCAAAGGATAAATGACCAATTTTTGTGTAAGTGAAGATTCTTTTTTGGGGAAATGGGTTGCCCTGAATGGTTACTGAGATACTTTCTTACTTGAAAATTCAGAAATTCTATGATCCTCTCCCCAGGAAAATGACAGGCCCTAAGAGTTCACATGATTCTCTCAGGAAAAGAGTCAGTAAAATACATTGAGTTGGAAGAACAAATAAATGGTCCTCCTTTCAAAATACACTTAAAAAGTCCTGCAGTTTCCAGGTATGAATTGGCTTGGGTGAGCCAATTTGCACAATTGAAAGCTCTAACTTTGTGACCCTTATTTACTCTATGTCTTTTGGGTGATGTGGAAATGAATGCCCCAGAGTCAATTGTTCCTTTTCTCATAGGGGGCTATGCCTCTCATGATGCTTAGCCCAGGTAAAATTCCAGTCATTAAAAAGTCCAACTTTCAGAGCATCATCTTGTCCATTGTGCTTGTTGGGAAAGTGATAATCCTATAATTGCTACATTCCTCTTTCCACCAGAGTGATCTAATTGAAAAGATTTTTGCTGTACTGCATTCTCCATGGGCATTCAAAAGAATAAAACTAACCCATGAAGAAAAAAAAGATAATTTTAAATTTGGGGGAAATGCTAACCAGCTATATATATATATATATTGCACATATCGAGCACTTACATTGTTCCATACATGTGAATTTATGAGCATATATGAACCAAATCAGGATGAATACTCTTAACTAGAGTTGCTCTCCCCACTTCCACAACAGAAGGCAATTTTATTTCTATCATTTCCTTTTCAATTTTTTTCTTTTCTGTATTTTTCTTGCTGAAGAAAAATAATTTCTTACCTAACACCTGATATGGAATATGTCAAGGCTTTTCTCTCTCGTAATATCAGAAAATCATAGATTTACAGAATTTGAGCGCTACTAAGTATCTTACAGGTCATCTGGCCCAAGAAGAACACAAAAGAAATCCTCATTACAGCATGCTCAAAGAGTGGTAATTTGGGTCTCTTCATAAAGACTTAAAAAAGATGAAACTTGCCAGATGACAAGGCATCCCATTCCACTCTGGGACAGCTCTCATTGTTGAGAAGTTGGTCCTTCTTGCAATCACTCATGCTTCTGCTTTTGGGAACTTGTAATACTGTGCTCCATGGCATCCTTAACTATTTTAACAGAGCCAGGATGTCTCTTTTCAGTAATCTCTTCTACTTAAGCATGGCCAGTTCTTTCAGCCAATCTTTATATGTAATGGAATTAATATTCAACAATACTCTGGGAATCATCCTCTGGACATTTTCCATCTCATCAATGCCTTTTTAACTGTCATGCCTAAAGTTGAATAAAATATTCTGGATGAAGTCTAATTAGAGCAGAGTCCAGTGGTATCATCATTTCTCTACTCCTCAAAGCTATTTTTTCTTAAAGCAGTTTAACATCAAATCTGTTTCTTTTGTTTTGCTTTTATTTTTTATTTTTGTTTGTTTTGTTTTTGACTGCCTAAGCGGGCTTTTACACACCTTGAGTTTGACACCAAATCAAACTACCAGATCATTTCCAGAACAACTGTTATCTAACTATGCCTCCTTTGGTTGGTGCTTATGAAGTTCATCTTTGCACACAATTATAAGTTTACATTTCTCCAGTGGAATTTTAAGCTTGCTAGATTTAAATTACTGTCATAATTTCTGGTTGATGTATTTTTTGGTCCTGATTCTCTTGAGAAGTAGGCTAATAATCTCATATTCTGCCACCTGAAAATTTGAGGAGCATATTTTATATGACCTCATCCAAGTGATTGATAAAAAAACATTCAATAATGGAAGGCCACAACTTCTGTGACATTTCATTGGGAACATCATGCCACACTGAAATTGAACCATCTGATCGTCATCTCTTCTTCATGTCCACATTAAAAGTATATTGTATTTTTTCAAACACTAAAATGCGGGTTAACCCCACCTCTTTTGCCAACTTATTCTCTCAAATAAAAGAAAAAATAAAGAAATGAGCTTATTATTCTTAAAGAAAGAAATGTTGTTTTCATTTTTTGGTAGTCACTGATTCTCTTTTTTTATACTAACCAAACATTTAATGATCAATTTTTTTTGTAGAATTTCCCAATAAATAAGAGTCAAGGTCTCAACTAGAGTGTACAGACTATTTTCTTCTTTTTTAGTTTTTGTTTTAATTAAGGACAACATTTGTCTTTCTGCCATATTCAGCATGTTAAAGTTTATGGCTCTATTTTCCTCCTTTTTTAAATTATTGACAATATTTTCCCTTCTTCTGTCTTATGGTGGCTCTCAAACTTTCCATTTTCTTTCAGATATAGCTGGCAGTGGCTCATTAATTACATCTGCCAGTTCTTTCATGGCCTGAGGTCGTACATCATCTGAGCCAGGTGGCTTGAATTCATCAAGGGCAGCTCAATGTTCTCACTCACTATGCCCTTACTTCTCCTGGGTATCAAGCTTCTACCAATAATTTTTGTCATGTCATTTCCAGAATAAAGACTTTGAATTCTCTTTAGAAAATAAAACAATAACAAATAATAATTGAGAAATTCTGCCTTCATCCTATTTGGAGTTACCATTTACCTACTAACCCGAAACAACAGTTCTAACCTTTCTTTGATCCAAGAATACCTTAAAAAACAAAACATTTCTTTCTACACACTCTCAGCTTAGTGTGAACTTTAGGTTTCCTAATATTTAATTAACTAAATATACCATATGTTGATATTCTTCTTCTGTTACCTATTTTTTCCCCAATGTCTGGATTATTTTTAATACAAGTTTGAGGTTTTGGTGAGTTCTCTGTATATATCCACATCAGTTTCTAAAGATCAATGTAACCTTTCTCTCTTCCCTTGAATTTTTCCCCCTTTTGTCTTTAGAATTTTATTCTTGGTCATCTCCATTCCGTTCTGGCCCAACTTATTCGGTAATCTTTTAATCTAGGAACATATATCTCCAATTCACCTAGCTATACAGGCAGACCATATCAATATGCCATTTAGTTCCTTGCTACTTTTAGAATAAAACAGTAACTTGTTTTGTGTTCAAGTCCTTTTATCTAGCCTATCTTCTAAGCATGATTATACATCATATATATCACTCTTCAGTTCAACCATAATGGCCTGTTTGAATTTCCTCCTACATGTTGCCCCATCTCCCATCTTTGTGAATTTCTATTAGCTGTCCTCCAATCCTAGAATAAATGGCCTTTTCCTAAGTTGCCTATTTGGGAGCCAAGATGGTGAGGTAAAGATGCAACTCACTTCTACTCTCCCAAATTGACCTCCAAACAATATTAAAATAATGGCTCAAAATGAATTCTGGAATTATAGGACCAACAAATGGAAAAAAGTAAAATAATGAAAGGCTGGCAGGAAACTGAAGTAAGAGTAGAGTGTAGTTCAGCACAGATGAGTGTTTTAACTATGTATGAGCTACTATCCTGAAAATTTTGGGAAAAAAAATGAACACACAGAACTAGATCTGAAAACAATAGCACAAAGTACTTGACACCTGGGACAGACAATGCTCCTTTCAGGCTGGAAGCAAAGCCTTTCTTTAAAAGGAAGTTAAAACAAACAAAAAAAGAAGAATCCAATTATAGAAAATCACAATGTTTACTGAAAAAAATCTAAACACAAATTCATGAATCAAAATAGCATCACTCAAAGCTTCAAAGAAAAATGTGAATTAATTCATACTCAAAAACCTAGAAAAACTCAGAAATAATTTTTAAAATCAAACAAAAGAGGTAGAGGAAAAGTTGGTAAAAGAAATGAGAGCACTACAAGAAAATCATTTTTAAAAAAGAGTCAACAGCTTGGTGAAGGTGTCAAAAATGCTTTTAAAAATGAAAAAAATAGTAGAAGTCAAATGGAAAGAGGTAGAAAACATCACTGAAGAAAATAATTCCTTAAAAAGTAAAATTGGACAAGTGTAAGCTAATGACACCATCAGAAGGAAAGAAATAATAAAACAAATTATAATGAATGAAAAAGAACAAACATAAACTATCTTATTAGAAAAACAACTGTCTTCAAAAATGGATCCAAAAGACATGAATTAAGAATTATTGTACTATGTGAAGGCTATGATAAAAAATAAAGTCTAGAAATCATATTTCAGTAAATCTTCAAGTAAAACTGCCTTGATATCCAAGAATTAAAAGGTAAAATAGAAATTAAAAAAAAAAAAACTACCAATCACTTCCTGAAAAAAAATTCCAGAATGAAAACTCCTGGAATATTGTAGCTAAATTCCAGAGCTCCCAGCTCAACTAGATATTGTAAACATCCTAAAAGAAATGATTCAAATATCCTGAAGCCATAGTTAGGATAACACAAGACTTCTCAGCTTCTGCATTAACAAATGGAAATGAAACACACTTTAGCTCATTTTTGTCTTCACATAAACCAGTGAAAACATAGTGCCTGGCACATAATAGGCACTCAGGATACTAGATTGAGTAATGACTTCAGTTTGAAAATAGTAATAATATCCTTACCAACCATAAACTTTAAAGATGAGGCTATTTCAATAATGCAAGTCTTTTGTTTTTCTCATCAAGCTAATATTCCAGAAGGATCATATAGCATCTCAACACTTGATCAGAGCTGGCCTTAATATAATGCTTTGGATTATCCAAAGTGACATATTAATATATAGATATGGATATAGAATATCTATATAATTATCCCAGGCATCTTTGCATAGTGATGTCATCTCAATCTGAAATCATTGGAATTGGCTCTAAAAGCCTATTCTAACATTTCCTTCCTGGGTGACCTTGACTTACTTTATAAATCTGACTTTTAATTTCCTCACCTGTAATATCTAAAAGCAATCTACCAATCACTGAACACTGATAAGCACATATTTATGAAAACCACTGTGCTAGTCTCTGAAAATAGAAAAATAATTATAAATCACTTTGTATGTAGTAAAGGGAATTGACATTAAATAGATTAACATAAGATGTCTTCTAGAACTCATCTGATGTTCACTATGATAATCCTATAAATCCATAGGATCAATACTTTCAATCTGAAAGAGAACCCAAGGAACCAACTATTTCAGCCAATTAATTTTACAGGTGAGAAATTGAGGCTCTAAGTTTTTCTGTGACTTACAGAAGGTCATAGCAATATTAGCTAGAATTATTATCCCAATATTACAGAAGAGGAAACTTGAAATCAGAGACATTAAATGAATCACAAATATTTGCTTGGTGTCTTTATATGTAAGGCAGAATTCAAACCCATTCTCTCCTGATTCCAAGGCTAGTATTTTTTCCCAGATATGTGACACTGCATTAAATAAATCAAGATAAAACAAAATAATTCATGATAAAAGAGTTCAAAATAGGTTTAAACAAAGTTTTGGTATGGAGATGATGAGGAAAGGATGAAATAATTGAGATAGGATCCTTTCTGAGCAAAGGCACTGGACTGAAAAATTGGGTGTTGATTGAGTTGTAGGAGGCAACAAGTACCTCATTATGGCAAGTGTTGTTGTTCATTCATGTCTGACTCTTCATGACATAGGATTTTCTTGACAAAAATATTGGAATGATTTGAAATTTCCTTCTCCAACAGATTAAGGAAAACAGAGGTGAAGTGATTTATCCAAGCTCACACAGCTAGTGAATGTCTGGGGCCAGATCTGAACACAGTTCTTCCTTACTATAGGACCAAACACTAGCATGTACCGAACCTCCTAGCTGCCTTGTATAGTAAAAGTTCAGAGTATCCAAGAACACTTAATATGACCTGCATCTAGAGAAGTAGGGAAGCACAAAAATATGTCACAAATCAAAAATGAAAGGTACCAAAGTTTGAATTGTGTAGAGTCAGCAATAGGAACCCATTCAGAGTTTTTTTGGTTTGTTTGTTTGTTTGTTTTTGTTTTATTTTGTTTCTAAAGAGAATGGCATGATCAGATCTGCAATTCACAGATTCCTGTGAAATTTAAGCAGCTGATCTCTTCCTGACAGGCTATAATTATTGTAATAATAGCTCATATAAACAAAGGAGATAAGTTTCAATAAACAAATTATTTTAGTGGTTAATAGAGGCATAAATAGAACTCTAATGAATTTCTAAATGTGATTGTCACATTTACTGACATTAGCTTAAGCTCTCCTGGTAATCTCAACATTTTCTGGGAAATGTGGAAAGTCCTTCTATTTTTAGCATTTCATGCCCAAAGAAATGAGGGAGGGAATGATGAGTGGGGAATGGGAAATTACCTTTCCAACAACCTTTTCCAAAACCTGCTAACAGCCCACACCAAAGACAAGGCCATGAAGGAGCTTTTGCCCTAGGGATCTACTCTTTTCATTGGTCACACTACCTATCTAAGGACTGTATTTCAGGAAAAGCATAACCCCGCATGGGGTAGGTAGATGGTGCAGTAGGTACAGTGCTAGACCTGATTTTAAATTCTGCTTCAGACACTTACTTGCTGTGTGACCCAGGGTGAGTCACTTAGCTCTGTTTCCATTAGTTTCCTCATCTGTAAAATGAGTTTTACAAGGAAATACTAAACCACTCCAGGTTCTTTACTAAGAAAACCCAAAATGGAGTTATGAATAGTTAGACATGACTGAGCAAGAATAACATATCCCTGCATGACTAACCTAAATCTCCAAACATTTCCTTCAAAGCTCCCAAATCATCCATCTCTACACTGTGCACTATGGAATTTTTTTTCTCTTCTCTCTGCCTCCCTCTGATAATGGAACCATGAACTCATGGCCAAATTGATTTCTCTATTTTTTCATGAATGATGATCTAGTGTTTCAATCTATACCACTGTATCCAGATTCACCAGGCTTGTAACATTCTACATTGAAATGCTTCTCTCTTCTCCTGACTAACCAAAATATATTATTTCCCAATTATAATGTAAACTATTTGAAGGAAGAGTTTCTAATTATATTGGTGTCCCAAGAGCATAGCATTCATTCATTTAGAGTAGAAAATGTGCCAGATTTGATGTCAATCCTTCAATCAAAACATTGACTGAAGAGCTTACTATGGCTTATAATGTTCCCTCTCTCACTTTTTAACCTAGGTGACACCTAGTGCAAGTCAGTTTACTAGGCCCCAAGTTCCTTATTTACAAGATGAAGAATTTAGACTGGACATTCTCTAACATCCTTTCTATCTGTAAATATATTATTCTGTGGTTCTATATTTTCCCACTACATTCAGGATATTTTGATAATGAGAAAATGTCTTAGAAAGTTCAGAATGTTTTTTTTATAATTCTCTTCTCTAACAGTAGATGAAGAAATTGACTTGTATTATTAAAATTGTGGCTCAAATCCTACCACAGATATTTACTACCTGTGTGAGACTGGTCAGATCACTTAAGCACTCTGTGCCTCAGCTTCTTCTTGTATAAAATGGGGAGGCCAGACTTGATAGTTGTTTTTTGTAAATATCTTCAAGTTCCCAATCTAATTAACCACAATTCCCCTATAAATCATCAATGTCAAATTGAATCTCCATCATTTACTTCCAATAAGACTAAGAAAGGAATGGAAATGCAGAGCTTACTGACAGTCCACTTGGTACAAGAATTTTATTGGGTCAGCGGTCCTCTTCCCAAGATGGGGAAAAATCAGGGTATACTTAATGTGCATGTTGTGTTTTAACTGGTGTTTATGATATATATATATATATATATATATATATATATATACATATATGTATATATATTTAAATTAGATTATTTCCTTTATTAGAATACAAATTCCTTTTAGGGAAGGGGTTTTTCATTTTCATCTTTGTTTCCCTAGCTCTTAGAATAGTGCATGGCGTCCAGTTGATGTATACTACTTATTGAGTTTGTTAGAGTTATTTATGATGCTTAAGAAGATTCATAGTGGACCCCTTCTCTCTAATTTCTCTCACATCACAGACAGGCAAGTCCATGCTTGCAAACACGGATATACCAAGCTTTCCACTAAATTTCAATTGATATGCTAAAATATAGGGAAAATGTGTGCTGATTCAGTTGGAAAAAAAAGAAGTGTCAGGAAAACCTGCAAGTAATCTTTTTAATTTTAATATTGTTGCTTAATTCAAAGATGATAAAATAATCTTAAACAATGATATTTGGAAAGAAATAGAGTATGCATTCCATCCACCCAAATTAGTACTCATAACAAGGGGAGGAGGAGACTGGTAAAAGCCTACCTGGGCAGAAACAAGATCAGCGAGGCAAAATAGTAGAGATTCAGCCTTTCATATTGACCCTCAAGACAGCATGGTCCATGTCAAAATGATATGGGTTTATGTTCTTTGTCCAGATACTTCTTGGCTATGACCCTAGGACTTTGATCCTTGATTCTTTCATCAGTAAATATGGCATTCTCATACTCATAACCTTTATCTGGTTATCATGAAGAAAATGAAGCCTTCTAAGGTCTAGTCATTCTGAACTGCTTTCTTCTCTCAAAGAGATATTCTGTTTCCCATCTCTGGATGTTTTCACAGGTTTTCCCCCATGCCTAGAATTTTCTCCCTTCATGCTCTACTTCTTGGAAGCCCTACTGACCATTGAGATCCACCTCTGAGGTCGCCTCTAGTAAGCCTTTCATTTTCGTATTCCCTAGGTCAACTTTCTACATCTCTCTCCTTCTTTAATCATTCATTTATTTCATATATATATATATATATTTTTGTGAATGTACATGGCGTTACTCATCCACTAGAATGTAAGCTCCCTGAGAGGAGAGAGAGGTCTTCTTTTTCCTTTTTTTCCCACAGAAACTTATTAATTTCCCAAGACAGAGTAGAGACTTAACAAATATTTATGGACATGAATGGAATTTAATTTAATAATTTTCCTTTTATTAAAGAGATGATTAAAGGGACACTTAAGGAAAGCATATGATCTAATGATGGTTTGTCACATGGTAACAAACCATCTTCATCACACACCTAGGGGCCTTTCCAATATGATATATTCCATGTAGACTTCTTCATGTCAGATGTCATGTCATTCTTCTGATTTTTCATCTTTATGTTCCCAATGCCTTACCCACTGAGATAGAGAGCAGAGAGAAGGCACTCAATGCACCAGTTTTAAATAAAATGAATTAAGGACTCTGAGATACTCATTCACTCTAAAGGGTTCGTGACAATATATTACTCATGGGATAGACATTTAAAAGAGGATTCTGAAGGCATCGATTCTAAGAAATAATAAAAAAATGTAGGCATTATGGAATATACCTTGGCTATTTTGGATTCCTCTCACTTCTCAGATCTCACCATATAAAATAAAATTCAATGAACATTTATTAAAGGCCTAGCAGGAATCAAGCATCTAACCATGTCCTGGTAAACAAAGACAAAAATGGAAGATTTCCTAAAGGTGTTTATATTCTACTGGGGAAGGAGACAATATCTACACAGATAAGAAAAACATCATCACCTAAGTAGATTGGGATAAGATTCCCGGCACGCAGGAGACCTTAGACGACAAATATAATTTCGAAGAAGGCAGTGGTTATCAAGGTGAATTAGGCGAGAAAGTAGAGGTTCTAAGAGAGTGAGGTGATCAAGGAATGTATTATAGACTTTGAAAAGTAGCAATACAAAAGCTCGGAGAAAGGAAATGGAATGTTGAGCTCTAGGAATGATAATGACTAAGCCAACAATAGCATAAATATAGTGCTTACTTAAAAATGTTTGCAAAGTGGTGTTTTCTTATTTGAGAGACAGCTACATGACTCAGTGGATAAAGCACTGGGCCTGGAATGAAGAAAAACTGATTTCAAATGCAGCCTCAGACACTTACTAGCTGTATGGCCCTGGGCAAGTCATTTAACCTCTGCTTGCCTTAATGCACTGGAGAAGGAAATGACAAACCATTCTAGTATTTTTGCCATGAAAACGCTCACAACAGTATTGGTATGGTACATGGTTCTTGGTGTAATGAAATGTAAAACATAACTGACCAACAACAATTAGATTTTCTTGTTTGATCCTCATTCTTGTCAGGGTAGGTCATGTTATTATACCCATTTTATAGATGAAGAAACTGAAACCAAGGAATTAAGTGACTTCTTTAAAATCACATAGCTAATGTCTGAGACAGTATTTGAACTCAGATCTATCAGATTTAACTTCAGATTTAAATATTAACATATTTAAGATATTCTCTTACCTCCCTAGTTATCTGTTAAGGCAGAATATGTGCTGTGCACTAAAGGGAAATGAAATTGACAGGGTAGTTTGGCACAAGATCTGGAGAAGATTGAAATGTGGACCCACATCATCAAGGACTACCTAGATTTTGCCTAACTGCCAACTGCAGTCCCTTCTAACATTCTGATTTAATGGACAAGGTGTTTGTGTCCTTGTCTGTTTCTGTGAGATCAGCCTGGAAAAAAATACCACAAAAGCTCTGCCACCGATATCTGTAGTCATAATAAAACAAAGGAAGGTCTTTTTTTTTTCTTTTTAATTGCAATATGCATTATTCTAAGTTTTCCTCCTTTGTAAAAACATTTTGTTTGGAAAACATGACACGTTCGAAAATAAAGTACAGAAACTTTTGTGACTCTGGCCTACACCTCCATGGATCTCTCCTCGTGTGAGAGAAGAAAAAAAAAATCTTTGTTTAGAAAAAGCAACCTGACTTTAACCATGGGATACATTTCATAGAAACAAAAGAATTAAATCCAGTCTGTCTCTCGCAGTCCTGAACAAAGCTTATCAGACAGGAGCATATGGACCCAGCAAAGGCTTGTAAATGTAATTGGGTGGAAGGGAAAATAGCCCAGCTTCTTTGGAACTCTAATTAAAGGGAAAAAACCTAAATTAATTACTTGAGGCAAGTCAGAGGCAAACCGTTTTTTCCTACTAGGGAGATGGGAAAATATCCGAAGTCAAGTGGGCTCAACACGTAGCATCTCAGTTTTCAAAGGAGAAGTTTTGATTTCATTTGAGAGGACTTAATGGAAGTAATATGAAGTTTATGAGTTTGGTTAGGGAAAAGGAAGTTTTATTCACCTGATTGGTTCACCTTGACTCCTGAAGTCAAAATTCCATCTTAATGTCATAGAGTTTGAGAGCAGAAAAAGATTTGAAAATGCCAATATTTCTAGAATACGAATATCATTTGCATACCTAAGCAGTGACTGTCCTGTTTTGCTTTAAGACTTCCATAAAGAAGAACCCAATGGCTAGTGAAGCACATTCTTGGACAGCTCAAAATGGGATATCAAGAAGAAATTATTCTCTTTGCAACTTCCACTCATGTTACTTAGTTCTGCCTGCTGGGGGCCAAGCTAACTAAATCAGATCTCTTCTCCATAAGGGAGCTCTTCCCATAAGTTGAAGACAACGATCAAGCTATCAATGGGTCCTTTTCTTCTACAAGCTGAACTTCCCCTATTCCCTCAACTAAATGTTAAATGATAAGCATTTAAAATCATCAACAGAGTTACCATCTTCTAATTGATCAGCATTCTAAACATGATATTCCAGAGGTGGTCTGATCATGACAGGGTACAGAAGGATTTCATCCTTATTCCTGGAAGCTCGTCTCTCTTAATTCAGTCAAGGATGGCATTAACTTGAATGTTTTCATTTTTATAAAGGCTGGCTGGTCAGCTTCTGTCTCTCTTTTGTGCACAGAGTAACAACATATTAACAGGAGATTCTGGGAAGAGAAACTGTTCCTGACATAGACAGCAGGTAGTTTGGGCTCTCCTCCCACTGTCTCCATCACTATTTAGATGTAATACCTTGACAGGTGGCAGAGGAAGGCAGGCTGCTCCCATGAAAAGTTCAATCTGTGATCCATCTCCAGGGTCAGCCAAAATGTCTTTCTAAATAAGGACAGAAATGATGTTGGTGGTGTCATAGATTCTCTTCCATTAGGGACTGGACAGATTCCATCAATTCATTTCCCACGATTAATTAAATAGCTAGAATACTTGAAATGATGACCATTCTATAGGTCCCCATTGGAAGGAAGAGTTAAGGGACATAATAGAGTATTGAGCTTGTTTTAAGGAGGAGCTAAATTTGAATTCTATCTTAGATATTTAATTACTTTGTGTCCTTGGGCAAGCCACCGAACTTCTAAGAACCCAAGTTGCCTCACCTATAAAATAAACAGGTTGGACACAATGGCATCCAAGGTCCCTTATAAATCTGAAGCTATGATCCTATGATCTTACTAGCTATCTAGTCCATCCTATGGCAGATTAAATATTTTCATTAAACCCTACTAAATAGTGATCATCTATCTTTTACCTGAGAGTTTACAGTAAGATAGAACTAACCTGCATCACCATACTATGCCTTTTGGCGCATCTAATTATTAGGGACTTTTCTTCTTAACATTAAGTCTAAACTTGTCTCTTTAGTGCTTCATTTCATTTCTCCTAGTTTTGAACTCCAAAGCCAAAGAGCAAATATATATATATATATATATCCTTGATAGGAGTTAGGAGATTCTCCTAATAAAGACTGATCTCTCTTTCTTGGTCTCAAAGCCCCAGATTTTTTTAACCTTCATTCCAAAGAAAATGTTTTACAAAACTGTAAGGTCTACACATCTCAATCTTCAGGAACATTAATAATATATCTTCTCAACTCCCTGGTACTGAGCTCTTCCCATATCTATATTGATTACATAGGGACATTGGGAACTCAATTTTCTCTTTTCTTGCTTTTCTGTCTCTCTGTTTTATTTTTCTTCCTTCATTCATTCCTTTGTTCCTTCCTTCCTTTCTCTCTGTCTCTCTATCTCTCTGTCTCTTTCTTTCTTTCTTTCTTTCTTTCTTTCTTTCTTTCTTTCTTTCTTTCTTCCTCTCTAGTTTCAATAAAATAACATAGTCTCTCACAAATAAATAGAGTCCATTGGGAAAGGTGGTTAAACCAAGATAGCACAAATGTGAAATAATGTAACATTTCTAAAGGTTGAGACTGTCTTTTTCCTTTCTTGGTATATCTGGAGTTTTCCACAGAGCCTAACACATAATAAGCATTCCATAAATCTTACTGACTTGAATTCATAGTTTCCGGTTACTGGAAATTTTTGTGTCCCTATATGAGATCATCATGATTTCCTCTTTAGATTTAGCTTTCTTTTCGACTACAAAAATCAACACCCTTCTGGAATATCCAATATGTCTTTCCTTCAAGTGCCTAGTTTTTCCCTTGATGTATCTCCCAGCCCTTCATGAAAAAGTTTTCATCACTGACTTCTTTTCCAGGAACACTGGTACTGATGATAATGGGAAGTACCAATCTTCTGACCTCTGTAGTTTTCTCTGCCACCATTTGGCTGACCAATTACTGGAATCCTTAATTCTAAATTGTCTTGATTTAATATACATAAACATAGGTATGTAAGAGTCTTTAAGTGATCCAAAGGTAATTCTTCTCTGTTATCTGATTATATTCAATGATTAAGATACTTCAGTCACCCAAATTTACTAAGGACATTTTTTTCAACTAGTCCATACCTTTGACTGGTTGATTCAATGGAAAATTATAAATCATTTTTCATTGAAATGAACCAGATTCTCATGCTTACATATATGTATCCTTAAAAGAGTTTTCCACATGAAGCATTTTATATTATATATGTATATTTATAAACTATATATAAAATGAAAGTATAGATTCAAGAGACTCCCTACTTCTTGCCTTCATTCTCTTAAAATTATAAGGCATTAACTTAATAGGCTCAATGGCTTAGAAGGGGAAGTAAATCCATCATTAATGCCCTGCTTAGAGAAAGAACAGAAAATAGAAGCCTGTTCTTACAAAGGCTGGCCAGTTTCAAATCTGGTTTATATACATAAAGTGAGTGGAATAATATGGGATTTTTCAAAATGTGATTCAAGAGATAATTCTGTCTTGAACAAATCAAAAAATTGAGTGAAAGTTGTTTTTCCAGAGAAAAGGAAAAACACTATTTGGATCAGTTAAACACTATGATTATGATTAGTGTTTCCCATTCAAACCTAGGATGGACCTTCATGTCATACTATATCTTTTTTTAAATAAATAGTCATTATTAGCATTAGCAACTGCTTACAAATATGTAGGCAAATATATCAATTTTTTAGTCCAGTCCCACTTTTATAGGCCTTTGTATTTATGATCAACATTTTTCCCATCAATTTGTAGAAAAATTAAAGTTATATATACTCAAATCCTCTGTGCTATTCCCCTCATTCCTCTGTGGAGGGATAGAGAAGGAGTTCGAGGAAGATGGAAAACTTGTACACCAACGAAAGGTTTGCTAATGGCTAATTCTATGAGAAGGAAGACAAGAAAGGAGAAAACTCTAAGGAACTGAACATTCTTGTATTCCCTCCATAAAGTCAAAAATCCTGAAGGAATAAGACAATTTGCCAAAAAAGAAAAAGAACTCCCAATTTCCCTTTGTCGATGATTAGCTGAAGGAATCTTAAAGGACATCTCCTAACTCTTGGGTCTCTGAAAGAGCACAAATATACCTCATGGCATCATAGACTTAGAGTAGGAATTCCTTTATTATAAAGATGAGAAAACTGAGGGATAAATAGGATAAATTGTTTCTCAGAGTCAGAAAGGTAATACGTTCCTGACTTATTTGAACTCTGGTCTTCCAACATCAAATAGAGCATTGTATTCATACCACATACTACTTTTATTGTTCTCAGAGCGATGTCTCTGTAAAAGAAGAGTGATGATGCCCAACACAAATTTTAAAGAATTCAATTTCCATGCCTTCTTTTAAATAAATAGTTTTGCACCCAACAAAAAGGTCTTGATGGTTTTAAGCCTCCCTTTTGGTTTCTCAGCATATGTTTATTGATTCATCTTAGAAAAACTCTAATAACTTAGGAAATTGATACATCTTAGGAAAGCTTTGGGCAGCAAGGCTTAGAATCAGGAATATGTATCTTCATGAGTCCAAATCCAACCTCAGATATTTACTAGCTGTGCGATCCAAGTCACATAGCCATGTTTCTCTCAGTTTCTTCATCTATGAAATGAGTTGAAGAAGGAAGTGGCAAACCACTTCAGTATCTTTGCCAAGGAAACCCAAAATGGGATCACAAAGAGTTGGGCTGAAAAATGACTGAACAACAAGCAAATGACAACACAATGGCATCCTATTTTTGCAAAATATAGACCTTTCACCTGGGAAGGTATTATGAGAAAGCACTTCATTTTACAGCAAAAGAAACTGAGTTTCAAAGAGGTGAATAAATTTGTCAAAGATCACAAAGGTAAATACTGAGAGAATTAGCATTGGAATCCAGATGTTTTGAGACCATCCTGATATTTCAGTTGATACTTTGGGCTTCAGAGACTTCTGATTGGTGAATATTCACCAAATCTTGCTTGGCTTAAGGGATCCTTCTTCCTCCTTTCCTCACTCCTTCCCTACTATGCTCCTTGAAGATTATACTCCTTCCTCCAACTAATGTCATTCCAACTCAGCCTCTGAGGACAGTAATCAAATGAGCACTACCATTCCTGTCAAAGGTGGAAAATAAATTGCCCTCTGTTTCTAATGGGCATATTCTGATGATTTCTGTGTCCCCAACATTTCTCCAGTCCAATCAATTCTATTGATGTTTTGTCTTCCCTTATTAGAATATCAAATCCTCAAGAGCAGGGATTGTCTTGCTTATTTGTCATAGTAGAAAGAGCACTTAGCACAGTAGCTGGCACATACCTTTTTATTCTCATTCCTTCTTCCTACTGTCATGAAAATCCTCTTAAAATCTCTTGATTAGGGAATGAAAAGAAAATATTTCCATAGTGGTAAAAAAGTAGGTAAAATTAGCTTGAAGGGTAATTGGCATTTTCTTTTTGGAACTAAAAAGGCAAAGTGAAATAGCATGATTGAATTATTATTTTTTCCAAATGTATTTATTATAAGAAAAAGTAAACCATTTCTTAATACATTTTCTAAAAATGATGTTTTCTTGGGGGAAAAATATAATGACTAACATCCAACCAAGCATCCCTATGTGAGATAATATTGGAAAGACCTCTCTAATTTCAGAAGACCTCAGTCCAAATCCTACCTTTGACATTTACAAACACTTGGGCAAGTCACAAGTCATCTCCTTGAGTCTCATTTCACTGATTTTTACAATGTAGAAATTGGATGAGATAGCCATCAAAGTCCTTTCTAAAACTATAATCTTACAACTCCNGTATAAGAGACAGCTCTCTCTCTCTCTCTCTCTCTCTCTCTCTCTCTCTCTCTCCCCCTCCAAAGAAAGGCATTATTTTTCTTTCAACAACACTCAAAACCTACAATCAAGATAGCACATATTTAATATTCAATAATTCAGACTAAGTACTTTCAAAAACTCAAAGTGCAATTGCAATTTAATTTTTAAAATACTTATTATGTATCTTCCAGATATTAACTACCTCTAGAAAAATACAGGCTGTATACCTTTGAACAAGTTATTTAACTTCATCTGCTCTGTGCTCTAAGTTACAGAGAAGGTGGTGGTCTGCATTTGTAGAGAGATTGTCCTCACCTAGAAAGTGATTAACTTAATGAAATCTCAAGATTAAATCACTGTCACTCTCCAGAGCCCATGTTCTAGGATCTTGGGGAAAAAAACAAACAAAAGTAAACATTTTCTGTCTTTTTTCAAGGAGCTTATCTCCTATTGATGTATCAGTAATCATCCTAATAAATGTTAATATTATCACATTTTGTTATCTGAAGAGTTTTTATAAGGATCGGTGTCAGTGTGTGCAATTTAATTAATACTGGGAACTCTCTGTGAAGAAATTCTCTCTACCAATGGAAATCAACAATTTAAAATTTAATAATAGACTAATAAATTTTTATTTAAGCAATTGGCAACTTTTGGTGTATTTTTCCTATTTATCCTATAGCTGTTACTCTGATAAAACAGAGGATAAATCCTTCTAGTCACATTCATCCCTATAATCTTGCATTGCTTGTATAGCAAAGGGCTTAGAGATGAACAGAAGTCACCCCATAATGCGCAAATATAAAGCATACTATGTTGACTGCAGCTCCCTGGTCCTGAGGAGGATGTGGATTTCATTAGTGAGACCAAGTAACAGGAGATGACTTGAAGTGCAGATGCTCAGGGTTGTCATGGATCAGAATATAGGAATGGGACATGGAGTAGGCTTCTAGCTTCCCTAGTCTTGGAAGCAATCTTCTCTCAGCTCATGGTCTCTTACTTCCTTCTTGGACCAGCTGCACTATACTGATGTGGCTGCCGTCCACTTTGGAAATTTGTAACTCCATTAACAAGGAGTTACTAGGCATCTATTTGTGGTCAGCACTGCCTGACTACCAGAAGTAGGTTAATTTTGTCTTTTCCAAGTTTGCATCTATCACTTTTGTGACTCCCTCTCTCCATATGCACACTCTTTCCCACCCACCCCCCAAAATATATATGTGTATACACACACACACATATATATATATATATTATACTACATTATCCAACATAAGTCAAACCCCCATCAGCTACTATCTCATTTTCTGAAATTACCAGGCTCTCTTCCTTCTATATTCCCATCCAATCCATGGCTTATTGCAACTAGGGAGCATGGTGAATATAGGTTTGGATCTTGAGTCAGGAAGACTTGAATTCAAATTCAGTCTCAGATATTCCCTAGTTATGTGACCCCAGACAAGTCACTTATCCTATGTTTCCCTCAGTTTCTTGGATTGTAACCTGGGGATAATCACAACACCTAATTAGCAGGATTGTTGTAAGGATTAAATGGGATAATATCAGTAAAGTGCTTAGTACTTGACACATAATAGGAGGTATAGAATCCTCTTTGCTATTCTTGGGTAACTATCATGGATTATAAATAATTTCCCAGGTGAGGGACCTTTGTCTAAAAAGAGGGGGGCCTTTATAGTTGGAGAAGCTCAATTCAAATCTCAGCTCTTCTATTTAACTATGTCTATGACCTTGCGAAAGTCACTTTCCTTCTGTGAGTCTCTGTTTCCTTTTCTATAAAAAGAGGATTTGCAACGATAAGATCCTTCCATTTTTTTATTTATAATCTAAGACTTTTAACAGTCTCATAGGCTTTAAAGGTAAAACGGATCTTAATGGTCATCTAGGCAAACCCTTTTATTTGACAGATGAGGAAACTGATATTGACATAGTTTGCTCAAAGCAAATGTCGAAAGATGGCAATTCAATATTCGATCTTCTAGTTTCTAGCCAATTTTTAGTGTATACCTATTCAGGCAATAATGATTGAACTAGATAAAATATAACATCATAAATTAGAACTGGAAACATCCTTAGAGGCCATTGATTCCAGTCTCCTCTTTTTTCCACATGAGGAAACTGAGGCAGAGAGAGCAAGGGAATTGTTAATTATTACACAGCTAGTAAGCGTTTGAGGCAGAGATGGGTACAGAGGCCTTCTTGAAACCAAGCCCAGTTTACTCTGTGCCTGGAATTCTGTTATTCTGTGATCTAGGAAGCAACCATAGAAAGCATGGCTCGGCAAATAAAACCACTGAGCTTCCTCCCAGTGGCCATGGGGGGTGGGTAATGCAAGCCGACACAGAAGCGGACACAGAAGGTCCTTTCTTTCAGAGAAGAGGAGGCTGATAGATGAGTAAAACAGAAGCTTCTTAGGAGAAAATGTTAAGAGACAGAGGGGGAGGAGAGAAGGGGAAAGAGATGAGAATTATAGGGGAGCATTATGAAAAAATCCCAGCAAGATTTCAAACTGAAATTCAATAATAGAAAACTAATGTAGCTGAAATTATAAGCTTGCTGCTAACACTAAAGCTATTGCTTTTGAATGGATGGGAAACAGTGCCAGGTTACGAGCCACATCAAGATACTGTTCTTAAGCAAGAGAAAGTGAAGACTTGGTTTCATTTGAATTTAACTCCAGGAGTAAAGGATTAGTGTATAAGAATATATATTTGTGTGAGTGTGAGTGTGTCTGTGTATGTGCATACACACACATGCACATGTGCACACACACACACACACATAAGGACATTGGGTGGTACAGAGAGAGTGTCAGGCCTGAAATCAGGAAAGCTTTATTTCCCTAAGTTCAAATCCAGCCTCAGATGAATTTATTAGTTGTATGATCCTGGGAAAGTCATTTAACACAGTTTGCCTCTGTTTCTTTATCTGAAAAATGGCAAACCACTCCAGTATCTTTGCCAAGGAAACCCAAAACTGAGTCACAAAGACCTGGGGAATGACATGATTGAGTGACAGAATAATAAAAATCATCTATTTGTCTACAATTTCCTTTTATCTTTCAACTATTTATTTATTTATTACTTATACATATTTATGAGTGTATATATATATATATGTCATTTATCTCCTTTCACCTAAGTATCCATCAATTTGCTGATTTTTAATCTACCTTTTACCTATGTATCTACTTCTATTTAATCTAATTGCTACCTATATCTCTATTTCTGTATTTCTTTCTCCCACTACATTTTTCATCCATATGTTCTCTTATTTTGTCCTTAAAATAATGTAACCTCTCAATAAGCATTTCAGGTACTTGATATCTCAGGTCACGTGATGAAGTAAAAATCTCTGCCCCTGGGTACCTTGAACTAAGGAAGTTATGTTCAAATCTTACACTCAAGTATTTATTAAATATCTACAGTGTGCAGGCACTGTGCTAAACACTGGATAAATGTAAAATAATTTCACCATGATTATATTGAAAAACTCCAGCTACTTGGGTTGAGGGTTGGGGAGAGAAAAGTTCTCAAGTAGAAAGGGATGCTTTAGTTGACTTCTAATGGAAACTAGGCTTCTATTAATCAAAGACGAGGAGGAAGGGAATTGTACAAAGTTTTATTTTTTCATTTCATCTTCACAACACTGTGTGACTGAGATAATTATTTTTGTAATTGTTATTATTATTTTTTCCTATTTTTAGATGAGGAAATTAAGAACAGTGCAGTAACTTGCCCAGTATCACATAGGAAGTAATATTTGATTTCCTTGGCAAAGATACTGGAGTGGTTTGCCATTTTTCAGATAAAGAAACTGAGGCAAACTGTGTTAAATGACTGGATTTAAACTCACGTCCTCTTGACTTCAAGTCCTATTTTGAAACCACCATTACCCTTTCTTTTATAAACTTGGATATTAGCCATATCATAGTACAGTAGAAAGAATAGGGCAGCTAGATGGAATAGTAAATAGAGTGTCAGCTGTAGAACTAGAGAAACTCATTTTCCTGTGTTCAAATATGACCTCAGATACTTACTAGCTGTGTGATCCAGGGCAAGTCACTTAAATCTGTATGCCTCAGTTTTCTCATCTGCCATATAAGCTAGAGAAGGAAATGAGAAACCAATCCAGTGTCTTTGCCCAGAAAACCTCAAATAGAATTATGAAGAGTTGGATACAAATAAAAATGACTAAATAATTATAGGGAAAAATGGAAAGAAAACAGAATTTAGAGTCAGAGGACAAGAGTTTGATTCCTAACTATGTTGCTTACTCTGTTTTGTGACTTTGGAAAATTCCATGATGCCTGAACATATGGAATAAAGATATTGGAGTGGATCGCCTTTAGTCTCTTTAGTCATTGGGCTTTTCCAACAGTTCTCTGAGAAGCAAAAATTTCTGAATGATAAATGAAGAAAATGACAATCAGATCACTTATCACCCATGATTACTATGTAATATATCATATATATCATGCTTTGTAATCATTACAACATAATATTATTGAGGCTGCCAAATTTGCTGACGATGGTGTAGGGGCAGTTAAGAAAGGAAGGCCATGAGATAAGAGACAGTTTAAAGAAACTTAGACAAGACAGTCATGGTTGGACTTGTCCAATTCTTTCTTTGGAAGATATCCTATGTTTATATAATAGAAGAGAGAACCTGTAAACCATATTTGTATTGACTTGAAAAGTTTGATATAGAGGTAGTAGAGAAGGATGCATGGGAAAACCAGTCAGACTTCCTGCAGGTGAAAATGTGGTTATAATCAAGTTTTGCTTTGTTTTGTTTTGATTCGATTTTTAGAGCAGAGGATCATTAATAGACGTCTTTCCTGTGAAGATGGCAGTAGACTGTGTCTCCAAATGTGGCCAAAGGATAGCAATTAGTTCTGTACCTCTGAATAAAAACACAGATGGGTGGGTGGAGATACCATCCAATTCAGTATCCTCATAGGATGAACCAATTAGCACTTTAGTGCTTTAGGTGTTTCTGCACTACTTCATGGCTCCTGGGCACCTTTAGCATATTATATATTTTCTGGGGGCAGGGTAAAGGTGAAGTAAATATCAGCACATGCATTATATGCCTATTCTTTGCTGAATCCTTATAAGGGAGCTGAGCATCTTGTTTGTTATATCTGGGTAAAGTTAGGCATGAGAGAAGAATTCAGTAAACTACAAACTCTCCTGAAGTCAATCCCAATGGGATTAACAAATTGAAAACACATTGATAGAACTATTGCACAGCTGGCTGGCAGAACCAACATCTTAAGAATGGATTCCATCTGAAATGCCCTACTTTTTCATCTCTTTCTCTTGACACTTGTAGCTCTCTTCATGACTCGGTTTTAATGGCAACTACTGAAGAAATCTCTTCCTGATGTCCCACTCATCAAGGCCCACCACTTATGACATAAGTTTGCATTCATTTCGCATATAATCTTTATTTGCTTATATATGGTCAATATATCTCTTCCTCCATTCCCATGCAATCCCAAGTAGCTTGTGATAACGTTGAGGAAAAGAAAACTTTGTTATTTTTTTTTGGAAGAGAAAGAGGGGCTGTATCTCTACTATCTAAAAGGGGCCTAGAACACTGCAGGCTTTTAATAAATGCTAGTTGATTGATCCTAAGAGCCAAGGCATGTTGGGACCACTGTGTATAAAATTACAAAGAGTGACTCAGAAAAAAAATTTTAGAAGATTAAGCAAATTTTTTGAAAAAGGGAAAATTAAAAAGTTAATTTTAGACTATTAAGAGACTAATGGATAAAGAAAGCTAGTTACATGTGGGGATGAGAGGAGTAAGGCAGATATATATATGAATTTAAAAAGAGATTTTTGATCATTCTGTATATTTTAGGGAAAGTTAAGGCTCCTCAAGATTCATTACTAACTGATTGATAATGATAAAATACATATCTCCCTAGAAGACAGTCTATTTCTAGAGTCAAAGTATTGGGCTGGATGGATAAGTAGCTTGCTTTATTGTATTTTTTTCTTAGGCTCTCAAAATTCTCTATAGAAAATTTTGCCTAAATATATCTGTGTGCATGTATGGAAGAATATACCATGTATTTTAGGCAAAAAACTCATGTGTGTGTACATGTACATGTGGTGTTTTTGTTTGCTTTCAATGTGGGAGATAGGAGGAAGAAAAATATTTATGAATTGAAAACGGTAAAATTTAATTTAAAAAATGCACTTGTTACAAAAATATTTGTAGCCACACTATTTGTGGTGGCAAAAAATTGGAAAATGAAGGGATGTCCTTCAATTGGGGAATGACTAAATTAATTGTGATATCTGTTGGTGATGGAATACTATTGTGCTAAAAGGAATAACAAACTGGAGGAATTCCATGTGAACAGGAATGATCTCCAGGAATTGATGCAGAGTGAAAGGGGCAGAACCAGGAGAACCTTGTACACAGAGACTGATACACTGTGGTACAATCAAATGTAATGGACTTCTCTACTAGCAGCAATGCAATGATCCAGGACAATTCTGAGGGATTTATGAGAAAGAACACTATTCACAATCAGAGAAAGAACTGTGGGAGTAGAAACACAGAAGAAAAACAACTGCTTGATCACGTGGGTAGGTGGGGATATGATTGGGGATGTAGACTCTAAACAATAACCCTAGTGCAAATATCAATAATATGGAAATAGATCTTGATCAATGACACATGTAAAACCCAATGGAATTGCACGTTGGCTATGGGAGGGCAGTGGGGGAAGGGGAAGGAAAGAACATGAATCTTGTAACCATGGAAAAATATTCTTAATTAATTTAATTTAATTTTCCAAATTCAAAAAAAAACAAAAAAAATGTGCTGGTGAGGGCATCTAGGTGGTTCATTGGATTGAGATCCAACTCTAGACACAGCAGGTCCTAGGTTCAAATCTGACCTCAAATACTTCCTAGCTGTGTGACTTTGGGCAAGTCACTTAACCCACATTGCCAGGTCCTTACACTATTCTAAGTGTCAATACACAGTATTGATTCTAAGATGGAAGGTAAGAGTTTATTTTTTTTAAAATGTGCTTGTGAGAATTGAATAATTCTTTCTTGGACAGATTTGTAACTTTTGTCTCAATTATTTTATTGGTGAATCCTTTTATATTTATTTCTTTGCTTAATAATAATGGGCAGTTAGGTGGCATATTGGATAGAGTGATATAGTTTGAAGTCTTGTACAGGAGGGCAAAACCAGGTTGAGGGTAATGAACAGGTCTCAAACCATTTGGCAAATCAAAGGTGGTGGTATTTACTGCAAGTATACAAAGATTTCCCTACTGGAAGAAACAGATAAGAATAATTTATTCCAGCAGCCATGAAAGCAGTACTAGCAGGTGCTGTGGAGGACTCTGAGCTTAGTTAAACACTTTAGAAGCCAAGGTTATCAATTACATTCCAAGCCAGCACTAGTCATCTTAACATGTGTCCTGCCACTGGACTTAGATGACTTTGGAAGACAGAGGAAGATGACTTTTTGAAACTCTGCCTCACTTAAATTCAATTCATGCACAAGTCAAATGTGCTAGTGATATTATTTTGGTTCTTTTCAAGTAAGGACAATAACCAATCAGTCATAACTGGAGTCAGGTAGAAAAGATTTCAGATCTGAATCCAAACTTAGTAGGCATATGATGCTAGGAGATTCATTTTAGTTTCATCTGCCTCAGTTTCCTCATTTATAAAATGGAAATGACAATTTGCCAAGATTTCATGGGTATTCTAGGTAAAAATGAGAAATTATTTATAAAGATAATTGCAAACCTTAAAGAACTAAAGAAAGATGAGCTATTATACCAATGTTAACTGTTATTGTGTTGTTACGTTTTTACATTGATGTCATATACCATGCAAAAAATAAACAAATCAAGTGGGTGAGGAATAAACGTGTATTCAGATGGAGGCTCCATAGAACTTGTCCAATAACATGTATATTTGGGTCAGATAGTATAGATAGAAAAATCAGCCCATCTTAGAATTGAACGGGGTCAGGGAGGCAAGTAAATGAGTTTACTTCTGGGAAACTTCTGTCTCCAAGTTTCCTATGGAAGTAAAGGACTATATTTTCAATGCTAATATTCTGCCAGTGTTGCTTTATAGTGCAAGGTTATGGGATACAACTGACTCTCTCTTTCTCTCTCTCTGTGTCTCTCTGTCTCTATCTCTTTAATACTAAGGAAGAGAATTCCATAGGGGGCAATGAAGAGGAATATGAGTAGAATGCATGTAAAATTGATTAGGAATTCCGAAGAATGAAGAAGGGTAATGAATCAAAACACAATAAGGGACGAGAGATGAAAAGCAAATTGTAGCAAAATTTAGACAATCAGAATATGTCGTTGATATCTTTGTTATGTCAAGGGAAAGCAGAGAAGGTCTCCAGTATGTTGGGTGAACCAACCGTCTTAAGGTTTGAGGAAAACTTTTTTTTAATTTCTTTCCTCACTTGTAATCGACCACTCTATGCTGAGAAGAACTATTATCTGTAAAGACAGATAACTGTTCTCAAGCTAGCCCATGATGTAGTTGATAGACTCTTACATTTGAAGTTACGAAAACCTGAACTCAAAACCCATCTCAGATACCCTGGGAACATAATTTAATCACTTGGCTCTCAAGCCCTTGTCTTGAAAAGTAGGGAATTGGACCTTATGACATGTGAGGTCTCTTCTAACTCTGTGGACTTCTATAGTCAATCTTAATAATTTTTCTATTTGAATTATGAATTCTAGACAAAAATTTTCTGATTCAAGGAGACATCCCTGCAGAAAATCCTCTTATTGATGCAGAAAAAAATCACATCATCAGATACTTATACTATTAAAAAATAAACATGACTATAGGATTTTTTTAAAAAAGGCATTGGCTAAGTCCTACCTAGTTCATTAACCCCAAGTCCTCCTGACTGGTTTCAGCTTTCTCTCTATCTTGCCATTTCTTTTTTTTTCCACTGTAGCTCTCTTTTCATAAAGGGAAATGTTTTATGAAGTCACATAACCTGAGATACTTTTGAAATCTCAGTCATTCATTCTGGTCTTAAGCAAGTCACTCAAAGTTGACTGAGTCTCCATATTCCACCTATGAAATGGGAGACTTGGAAGGATAAAAGTAAATAATGTAGGGAAAATATATTAACCTCAAAGCTTAATTAGAGAATTCTAAGTGATTATTAATATTTAGATGATTTATACCTTGATTTTATACAATTTTATATACGAGCACATACACAGTGTTAGAATTACAAGTTCTGAGGGAATTCCCAAGGTTCCTCAGCTCCTCTTGACAAAGAAGACCTATCACCTTTTCAAGTCACTGAGTAGAGAATCAGTTTCATTTACTAATGCTCACAACATCAATTAATCTTGTGTTTTATTTATCTGCTATATGGAAGAAAGAATTGATTATGCTCCCCCCATAGAATGGAAACTCCTTTAAGACAAGGATTCTTTCATTTTTCGCTGTCCATCCCGAGACTTTTGAATAGTACCTGTCACATAGGGCATGTTGAGTTGAATTGAATGGAACAAAAATATGCCCTCATATTAAGCCTTGTGCCTGGCTACTGGCCTTGATCATGTACCTTGGAAATAAGCAGCTACACTTCACCAATTCCTTAAATTGAAGGTCTTTTGCCCTGCCATTCTCCCTAACTTGAAGGAAAAAGTAGACGAAGGTAGAAGAGTACAAACTCAATGGAAACAGTAGGCCAGATCACACAGAGGCCCATGGATCAATACCCATTACGAAGTGACTGTTTTTTCCCCTTCATTTCTCATAGGACCTGTCCTTAGGGCTCTGATTCAATCCATTCTATTCTATTTGATTCAAGAATTATTTATTTAGTAGGCCAGGCGTGAGCTTAGGGTTTGGCCCCGTAAAGACAAAAACAAAACATTCTCTCCCCATAAAGAGACATCCGTCTCCTTAAACCCATGTGGATTGTAACAACTACAAAATTATCCCCACAAATGTTTGTTATATTCATGCACAAATAAGAGTAAGAAAATAAAGGATCTCTGCCTTCATTGGTTCCAATCATGATTTGACAACTGCAGTACTAATGGCCTCCCTCCCCAGCTCTTGATCTTAGTCTCCAGGGGCCTCCCAAGCTGTCACCATGGCTTAATTGTTTCTTCAGGGACATTGAACTCATAATGGACTTTGATTTGTGTTGATTTTCAATAAACTCCCTGCTAGGGGTATTTAGGCTGATGCATCTGCCTAACAGCTCAAAGGCACCACGGTATGTGATACTAATAAAGAAAGAGGATGGGAAATCGAGGTTTCCTTTTTCAAAAAGGTAGCTGAACTTCTAATTGCATCCATTTTTAAGCCTGGACACCTGATAAGTCATCCTTGAAAGGTTGCCAACATGAGATGATTCTCCTCATCACCCACACTAAGTAGCAATCGAGACCTGATAAATTGGGAAGAAGTGATTGTCAAAAAAGGCCAGTCAATGCTAGATCAGTGTGGAAAGACAAGGACCCTTTCATCACTAGTAGCGCTGTGAATTGGGCCAGCTAGTCTGGAAAAGGATTTGTTATGTAGGGGGAAAAAAAGGTGGTATGATGAATAGAGTGGCTGGCCTAGAGTCAAGAAGAGTTGAGTTCAAATTTGATCTCAGACATTTACTATCTATGTGATGCTAGGCACATCAGTTAATTCTATTTGCCTTGATTTCTTCACCTGTAAACTGAGCTGGAGAAAAAAAAATGGCAAACCACTCTAGAATCTTTCCTAGGAAAACCCCAGATGTGGTCATGAAGCATCAGACGTGACTGGAACAACTGAATAATAACAAAAAAATGGATGGGGTGTTTAACATGCATTCCTTTTAAACCAGTGCTATGCCTTGGAGCATGAATCTCAAGGAAATCAAAGCGAGAATGACAGGCACTATATATACTCCCCTAAAATTGAAAAGCTACGTATGAATAAAAAGTTTGCTCAAAGAATTAACAATTATGTGCAATCTCAACCAAAATTTGAATGATATGAAGAAAGATCAAAAGACTATGATGTCCAATACATACAGGAATGTAAATGGGAAAACATCTCTAAAAGCAGCCTAACTGAGCAATTTTAATAACTAACTTTAGTCTAGGAGAATAGATAATTATAGTCAATTGAGGGATCGAGTGGAGAATGTTGCCATAGCATCATATATTGGAACACTCTGCACGGTATTTTTTTGGTTATTTTTGTTGTTCTTTAGTTACTTCAGTCATGTTGGACTCTTTCTGATGTTCTTTGGGGTTTTCTTGACAAAGGTTATAGAATGGCTTATCATTTCATTTCACAGTTTATTTTCCAGATGAGGAAACTGAGGCAGTGTTAAGTGACTTGTCCAAGGACACTCAGGTAGTGTCCTTGTAGTTTGCCATTTTTTTCTCCAGCTCAGTTTACAAATGAAGAAATCAAGGCAAATAGAATTAAGTGACGTGCCTAGCATCACATAGATAGCAAAACCATATTTGAATTCAGGAAAATGAGTCTTCCTGACACTAGGCTGGGTCCTTTATCCACTGTACCACATTTATTTTTGTTATAAATCCCCAATACTATGGGATAGAGAAGTGCGAAAGGCTTAGTTAGGTTGTTATTGTACTGCTTATGGAATAGGAAGACCTGAGTTTGAATCCACACTTATCAGCCGTGTGATCCTGGATCAGTCAACTTAGAACAAGAATAAGAACATCTAAAATTCATATTGTGCCTATTATGTCTGAGATAACTGTGCTAAGATAATTTATATTCTATTCCAGAGACGATGAAGAACCACTACAGTTTACTGAGTCGGGAGGGAGCAGATCTCTAATTCTAAGGGTCTCATTTTGATAACAAAGTAAAGGATACACTAGGATGAGGAGAGACTTAAAGCAGTCAAGATTCACCCCAGTAGTATATTACAATAACCTAGGCATGAGGGGATGAAGATGTGCATCAGGATTCCTGGCAGGAAAGAAGGGGGTAAATATATATTTTCTGTAATGTCTGGTCCTAATCTGTTAAAAAACCAGAAAGGATCTTTAACCCATTTTATTGAACATGAGTGTCACAATAGTAATAACAGCGAAAGCATTGACTCTGGACTCAAATGGACTGGGTTAAAGCACTTCCCTGGATCCCAGTTTCCTCCTCAGTAAAATGAGGGCCCATGATGGCTGAGGTTCCTTTTACCTCTAGATTGATTGGTTGCACCTTCTGATTAAGTCCAGCTCCAATGCTCCTTCGTTTCTTGGAGATGAACCTGGAATCTTGAAGAGTAGATCAGGAGGTCACAAAATGCACATGCTTCCAAGATATCAAAGACTGGAGTGCAGGTCTGAGAATAGCCTCTATGTCTAACAGCTGCCAGTTATAGTATTTCTGATCAGTTACAGGATCTCAGAGATCATCCAGACTAGTTCCAGTGAGAAAACGGGTCTCTGCACACCATTCCTGGAAGATCATCATTCCATGGTCTGTGAAGTAATTCCAAAGAAGAACAGACCCCACCATTACACTGAGAAAAGCCATTCCAGTTTGGAACATCTCTATTAGGAAGCAGTTTGACTTTCTTCCCCTGAGCCTATATAAGCATTTACAAGTCACTCATGGCCTCAAGTTCTTCAGCTTTGGGGCCTTCTCAACTTAGCAAGCATGTAACAAATGAGTTTCGATGAATCTCATGATGGAAAAGATATACTAGGATGGAATCTCTTGATGTAGCTAATGAGTTACTTTCAATGATGAAGGCATCCACGAAGACAGCCTTCTACAGGGAGGAGAGACTTGCAATGTTTATCGGTAGAGAAATAATTCAATCTGCAAACTTATGTATCGAAATTTTGAAGAAGACTATATAATAAACTATGGAACTTCAGCCACAAGCCTGGGGCCTCAGTGGAGGAGGATCGATCTTGGAGGAGGCCTACAAAACACAATAGCTCTCTTTGGTTCATGTTATACTACCTGAGTCATGTCTCCCAATCTAGAACTAAGGGCAACAAAGATGAGACCAAGAGGGTTCCACTAGATTTAATGCAATCATTGAAGATAACAAAGGTTTTATCACTCTAGATTTAGTCGTCGTCATTTCACCTCATCAAAAATGACAATTAGAGTTATTATAGTCCCAACTAGCATCCACATCATGACTACTCTGTCCTTAGACACTTGGTTAAGAACTTCACAGATATTTGATATTCATGACTCTGTGACGGAGGTCCTATTATTGTCAACCCCATTTTATACAGTTGAAAAGACTGATGCAAAGATGTTAAATGACTTGCCTAAGGCTACACATTTAGTAAGTAGCAGCATTTGAACTCGGGTCTTCCTGATTCAAGATTTGGTACTCTATCCACAATGTCACCTAACTACCTATCATATGAATGACCATTTACTTACCATATGGAGTTCAGCATAATTTGTTTTGAGGTATGGACTGGAAAATAGCCACCGAGATAGCTTCCTTTTTTTTTTTCCCATTTTGTGATGTTGACATCAAACTTGGCCTCATTCTTTCTAGTGCTGATGACTACAAGTTTAATTTATAATGCTCAAATGGGTAACCTATGACACTTTTTTTTTCCAGTCAATCCTTTTGTATTTGGATTTCTCTCTCGTTTTAGGTTCAGCACATGAAGTGATATCTTGGAGAGTTGACAGATTAAACACAAATCTCTCCCGCATGTACGACTTCCAAAATTACTGATAAGTTATATCTTGGAACAAAAACTGTGTAGCTCCTGGAAGGGTGGGAATAGGTGACATTTGGGGAACTTTCTCCCAGTCAGTCACAAGAGAGAAGCTGGAGGCTTGAGACAGATGCAGATGGTGTATCTGATGAAAGCCACTGGCATTGGGAAGCAGGAAAGATCATGTCTCCCTGAAGGGACAGCTGCATAGCCAGCAGGATTGGGTAAAAACAAGTCTGGAACCCGCCACAAGTGGGTTAGAAAAAAATAGTCAGGAGGTGTTAAGCTTTATGGAAAGAATCCCATGTCATCTGTCCTCATTTAGCCATGGAGATAGAGCTAGAAATTATGACAGGGTAGAAAATTGATTTCCTGATAGGCATTAGTCCTATTAGTTTTTTTGTTTTGTTTTGTTTTGTTTTTTTAACCCTTAACTTCTGTGTATTGGCTCATAGGTGGAAGAGTGGTAAGGGTGGACAATGGGGGTCAAGTGACTTGCCCAGGGTCACACAGCTGGGAGTCCTATTAGTTTTAACAGTGGCTAAGTAGGGTCTAGGAAAAGAGAAGGAAAGGCTCAGAAGCCTCTTAATGATATGATGTCCTTCCTTCCATCTCCTAGCAAATACATTTCTTCAGAATACCTTTTAACATCTAAAGATTACAGAATGATAAATTTAGAGTGAAAAGGAATTTAGGGGCCTTTTTATTTTACAGATGAGGAAGAGAGATCAAGTTACTTACCCATGGACATACAGAGAGCAAAGATCATACAGAAGGACTTCATACCCATTTCCTATTTCTGAATGCAGCACTACGAGTCCTGTACTACAGCTAAAAGAAAACTCACATCTCTACTCCCAAACTCTAACTTCTTCAAAAACTCTTATTGAATATACCACCAGATTCAAAGAAACTCAGGAGGAGTTGTGTGTGTCTATATGTACATGTGTGTGTGCATGTACACACATGAAGGAACTCAGACTTGAGCTCCCATTTGGGATGCTGAGAGTCAAATAATGTCTCCCTCTGGAAAAATCATAAGCCTCAGACCAATAGCCACCTTTGAATTTGCTTTTTGCATTCTACACTTTGTTAATTTGATGGAAAAGAAACTTATTTTTTCTGTAGATGGACAACTTGTCCACAGATTTGTTTGAACCAGGTCTGGGGACAAGACAAATGGACATCTAAGATGAACTCAGAGACTCAAGTTGATGATAGGAGCCCGATATTGGGAATTCAGTACTAAACTTGGATCAAGAATATCTAGTGGGAAAAGCCTCCCGTTGGCTATATGATCTCCTTTCTGAGGTGAAGAAGGTCACAAAAATGTCATATGGCTCCATGTGATTGCCAAGAGAGAGTGTGTGGAAAGAGAAGGGGATATGACTGAGGTGGAACTTTAGAAAACCTTCCCTTTGATGCATCACGTAGAAGCCATTTAGTTAAGAAATAAGAACCCCAAAATCTCAGACTTGGAAGAAACAAAAGCGGTAACTCCTTTCCTATCCTTAACTGAAACATGGACTTTGCTCTAGTGTGGCCTGCTTTCCAGTGTCAAAGATCATGGTGGATACCACAGTCCTCAGTTACTAATTCTTTTTACAATTCATCTTCTCTATTAAACCAAGATTAAACTCCTTAAGCTAGAACCACAACCATCTAGAAACAGTGCCGATGCGTGTAAGAGGGGCTTGTCATAGCTCCCTAGATTATTGTTTCAGTTGATATTCATAACAGTAACCATATTTCTTTCTCCACACAGATGTGTACAATTGTCCTCATTTCATAGAAAATATGCTTTGCCGCTGAGATATCAAATCAGGCAAATATATATATTTATATTTGTTACTTTGTCAAGAAGCTGCTCTATGGACTCATGAGTGATGCTTAATGGGTAAAGATTATCTGCTTAGCATTGAGCCATGTGTTTTCCATCCTCCCCCTCCCCAACCACAAACAATCCTTCCCTTCACTGAATGAGTTTGGTACAGAAAAAATAAAAATACCCCTTCCAACTTGGGTGCAAAAGATCACACTTCAATCCTGAGATTTGCCACTATCTCATGCTGCTACCGTTAGAAGAAGTTTTTGATACTGAATACAGAATCTCAGGGTTCAGGAATAGAAAAGGACCTCAAATCCATGCAGGCTCTTTCATTCATGAATGGAGTCGCCACTATTGCATAGCTTGAAAGTAACCATCTACCCTCTCCTTGAAGACTTCTGAGAAGGGTGGACTCCATTCCTCCTAAAGTCAGATCATTGGTTTATACTAATGGTTTTCTTCTGTAACTGTGGGAGATGAGGCTGAGAAATATCAAAATCATTCACTTTAAGCATGATTAGGAGGGAGGAAATAGAAAGAAACCCAACTGGAATCCAAATCTGCAGGTTGGAGAAAGTGGGTTCTGGAGCTTCTCTTCACTCACCTAAAATCTTAGGGTTACAGACTGAAAGCTTAAAAGTACCTTAGAGGCCATGGAGTCCCAACTTTCAAGGGCTGTATATGTTGTGTTCCTCGATTTCTCCCCTAGCATCTAGCTCAGAGGCACCCAGTTCCCTGTTAGAGGGGATTATTAAATAAATTTTAAAGTGGTTTTGAGCTCCTATTCTACCATTTCTCAACAATGTGACCTAGGATAAACACCCCTACCTCCCTGGGCTTCAATTTCCATGAATATTTTACCTGCCTCCACCATGGTGCTGGTAAGAGAAAGCAATGATATAAGTCAAGAAAGATAGGATGCAGTCCAATGGGACATTGGGAGCAGAATTGAGTTGCCTACTATGTTCCAGATACTGTATTAAATGTTTTTTCCCAATATTTTTACTTGTATCTCATAAAAATATTGAAAGTTAGGGATTATTACTAGCCCTATTTTTCAGTTTGGGAATTTGAAGGAGATGGTGATTAAGTGACTCACCCAGGGCCATAAAGCTAGGAAGTGTCTAAGATTGGATGTGAACTTAGGTCTTCCTGATCCCAGACTTAGTGTTCAACCCCCTTGTACCATTTAGAACATGTGATACTCTGTAAATGGGCACTACTATCAGAAAATAGAATCACAAAACTATAGAATTGGATAGTACAACAAGTCATCTATTCAATCCTGAGTCTTAACAAGGAGACTTTCCATAATATGCCCTCCATATGGTGATAATCATCTAGTCTCTACTTGAAGGTCTTTCAATGATGAGAAACTCTGGAACCAACCCATGGCCCCTAATACCAACATTAAATCTGAATCTCCATCTAGGTCAGTTTCCAACATTTCTCTTGGTCTGAGGCTGTGGAGAATAAATGAAATCCTCCTATAAAACAAACTTCCTAATACGTGAAGCCACCTGCAAATTTTTTTTTAATTCTCATGGTTTTCTTGATTCAGTATCCTTTGGTTCCTTTGATAATCTTTTTGTCAGTGCTCATGCCCCTAAGACTTTTTTTTTCCAAAATGAAGGCCAACCCAAGGAGATTTTTAAAGGGACTTTCAATACTCAGTGTAAAAATATCAGTATTTAATCCAGATTCAAGGATAGAATAACTAGGATGCCTTTATTAACCGAAAGATCATAAATACAAAATGAAAAATACATAAAGATGAAGTTTCAAACAGAGAGGCCTTAGAGGCTTCCCAACAGACTATATCTTTAATGCATAGAAATATATTATGACTTCTGAATTAGAGACGTATGAGAGATAACCTGGGTTTGTAGAGTTGTGCAGCTTAACAGAAAAGCACAGAACAACACCATGAGTTAGTATATTTTCCCAAAGAAAAATAAGGTCCATGGCTAATTACTCAGGTTGCTTACTTGGCCTCTTTCACACTGATGGGATTCTCCCAGACTCCACTACAACCATCATTTACATTTCATTGATTCCCAGAGACAGCACTTCTTCTAGGATTCAGAGGAATGTAGAGCAGGGAGGAGATTCATGAGCAGACAAGGGGAAAGGAAGGAAAATAACTACATGTAGTACTACCTAGTTAATAAATGACTTCAGTGTACATCCCATATTACAAATTTTGAAGGTAGGTAATTTGGTACAGTAGAAAGAGATCTGACGTGCAGTCAAAAGACATAGATTTTAATCCTTTTCACATATTATATGTGTCATCTAAAAAAAGTCACTTGAGCTCTGTGGCTCTGAATTTCCTTCTCTTCAAATCAAGGGGATTGGACTGGGCTCTAGAGTCAATTACTAATTTTTGTTCTATCTTCTCATGACCTATTGTTTTCCTCATTGGACAGAAAAAGTGAAATACTAAATTAAACTCTAAGGATCAGTGATGAGCCCTTCAGAATTCAAATCCTTTGGAAACTGGTTTAGAGGCTTATTATCTATCTTTAATTCTGTCTCTCAGTCTCTCCCAACTCTTCTCTCTGATTCTGTTTCTGTTTCTAGCCCTCTTTCTTTGCCAATTATATTTCATCAATTTATTTGTTAATTTGTCATTTCTTCTGCAATTGAAAGTGAACTCTTGAAGGAACAGATTTTTTTTTTCATGGTGTTATTTCCTCTATCCCTAGACTAGTAATTGAAACATAGAGACATCTAATAAATTTGTTTGAATCAAGTTGACATGACTTCATAACAATGTCTTGTTTATTTTTAATCTGGAGGGAACCTTAGAGACAGATGATTACTTCCTTTGGGACAACAGCTAATCAACTTTAGTCCTTCAAAACATCAGTTTCCACAATTATGAAATGGGAAGGATCATGATCCCTCTACTACTGGTTTCTCTGAGTTTTGGCAGGGAAACATCCTTTGGAAATATTTAGAGTTAGAGAAATGAAATTTATTATTCCTATTTATTATAATAATATTAAGGTTGAGATCTTTCCTAGATTTCTCTTTATATTGTCGTTTTCAACTCTGGGATATTCTGAACTTGTTGGCTATATGTCCTTTGATAGAGTCCAAATTGTCTTCTTTTTACTTTTTCCCACTGCTTTTCTTTTTGTTTTCTGGATATAGGGAGAACAAGCCTAAGAAATCTTCCATGTGAGAGCTCAAATAATCAAAGACAAATATGTTCTGTACACTCCCTTCACTCCCTTTAATCCCCAAGTAGTCTTCCCTAATCTCAGAATATATGATCTGATTAGCACAGGGCATTATTTGTCAGTGCTTCACCACTCCACTTACTGCAGCTTATTATTATCTTGTCTAAATTGTAGTGCTAAAAAATGAGCAGAATATTTTGGCTATTTTCTAATTAATCTAGGATATTAAATGAAAATCTTAAGGCTTGGAGTCTATAAATTTCTTAATGAACTCTATGATCCCATTAATAATAATTAGTCATTCAAAGATTAAAATGTCTCCATATTTTCTCATTTACATATATACATGATTTAGAGATAGGTATATGGATATAATATACAATGTGGGTAGAGATAGAAATAAAATGTGGGAAACAGATAGCACAAGAGAAAGAACTGGAAAGGGAGTGGGAAAGAGAAGGAAAATTAAAAAAAAAACTGCATAGGTTTTTGTTGTATTTTTGTCCTCCTAATTTTGGAATGCTAAACCTGTTGATTTAAGGTGATGATTCCCTTAGCAGGCTTAATTGTCATAATGTTCTTTCAGTGGGACTTGTGAGAAAGAAAACTAGCCACATTCAGAGGAAGAACTGTGGGAGGAGAAACACAGAAGAAAAACAAATGCTTGAACACATGGGCTGATGGGCATATTATTGGTGATGTAGACACTAAACGATAACTCTAGTCCAACTATCAATAATATGGAATTAGGCCTTGATCAATGATACATGTAAAACCCAGTGGAATTGTGTGTCAACTAAAGGGGGTTAGGGGGCTTTGGGAGAAAGGGAAAAAACATGAAATATGTAACTAGGGGAAAATATTCAAAATAAAAATAAAAAAATAATATTCTCTCAGTAACAGAGTCTCTTGATTTGTGCGAACCTCATAATCAATAAACAGTGGGATAACAAGGAAAAGTTTTCAAAAACTTACTCATGCCTATTGCTCCATGCTTGAGGGCATAAGGAGAGAAGGGTTACTAAATTTCAAATTACTATTTCCATTCCTCTTGCAAAGAAGAAAAATTAGTAAGAGAATGAAACTTGTCAAGAATAAGCATAGAAAAATTAAAATAATTTTGAGACTCCAGTGCCTTCTTTCTAGTGTGATTTGAACTTTTATTACAACAGTGACAATAGTGAGGAGTCTTCATTTGCCATTTTTACTTCCTACATAGCACTGGTTTTTAAATCAAATATCCAGACATTTTTGTAACTCAGAGAAGTAAATGAAAGGCTAAGGAAGAGATAGATTATGATCTACATTAAGAGCATGCATTTCTATTGCACTCAAAGATGACCATGGTCATATTTGGGGGAGCTTTAGTGTCTGTGAGCTAGTTTCCAGTCCAATAAACTTCCTTAAGAAAATAAAATTTGAGGGGCAGCTAGGTGGCTCAGTGGATTAAGAGCGGGGCCAAAAGATGGGAGGTCCTGGGTTCAAATCTGACCTCAGACACTTCCTAGCTGTGTGGCCCTGGGGAAGTCACTTGACCCCTACTGCTTAGCCCTTACCACTCTTCTGCCTTGGAACCAATACGCAGTATTGATTCCAAGATGAAAGGTGAGGGTTAATAAAAGAAAATACAATTTTGCGATTATTAAGCTAAAATAGTCCCAATCCCCTGCCCCTCCTTCACTGTAAGGTGAGTGCAAACCTATGGAAAGTAGAAATGCATGTTAAAGGCATACATCACAATCAAAGACATCACAGCAGCATTCTAGGAATGTATATTCTCCTGAACAGTTTTCCTTGGTATTCCCAGTAATCTTCATGGTTCAATTCAATTTCCACCTCATACAAAAGGTCATCCTGGGGGCAGCTGGGTAGCTCAGTGGATTGAGAGCCGGGCCTAGAGACAGGAGGTCCTAGGTTCAAATCCGGCCTCAGACACTTCCTAGCTGTGTGACCCTGGGCAAGTCACTTGACCCCCATTGCCCACCCTTACCACTCTTCCACCAATGAGCCAATACACAGACGTTTAAGGGTAAAAAAAAAAAAAAGGTCATCCTGGACCTCATCCCCTAAATCACTTTGTGTATAATTTTCATTTTCTCTTTTAACATGTATTTCTAGTCTGTAAAATTTAAATTTCTTGAGGCAATTTAGTGATTGCTTATTGTTACCTTTATGTCTCCAATGGCTAGCATAACTCTTGCTAAATAAAAACTGAAGTGTATCTAAAAATAGGAACTTTCAAAACCATAATATGGGAGAAGCTGGATGGCCTACTGAATTGAGAGCCAGGTCTAGAGATGGGAGGTCCTAGGTTCAAATTTTGCCTCAGATACTTCCTACCTACATGATCCTGGAGAAGTCACTTAATCCCAATTGCCTAGCTCTTACTGCTTTTCTGTCTTGGAACCAATACAGAGTATTGATTCTAAGATGGAAGGTAAGTTTGTTTTTTTAAGTAATATGAATGAAATTTATAACACATGATTCTAAATTCTATCAGAGTCCCAAAGACATTATTGTTATGGTTAGAAATCCAAATTTTCTAAACCAATTTTCTATATACATTTTTAGAAATCTATAAATTTTACAAATTAATTTCTTCAAAAAGTTCTGATAGTAGACCCTACAAATATTATTCTTTATAGATGAATAATTATACTCATAATGGTTAAGTAGCATGCATATGTATTGTTATTAAGTGACCAAGGCAGCATTTGAACTTATGGCTTACCTGACTCCACTCTCTTTCCATTATGCCACGTTAGATCTGAGATAAGAAGTTATGTCACATTTTCAAGTAATTCTAAAGTGTGTCAAGTCATTAGTATTACTGTATTAATATAATTTTATTAGTTAAATTAGCTATCCTGTTATATGGCAAAAGAAGGAAAAACAAGACAGTTGAATTGTGATAGAAAGTGGGAATACAAATAAAACTCTGCAAAACTTCATATTTTCTAGGAAGCATCATCCTCTATGGGGCACCACAGAAATGGGGTGGTCCTTGAATAACCCAAGGTATCATGAAAATTGTGAGTATCTGGTGGAGTCCTGTTCATGGCCCTGAAGGAGAATAGAAGCTTAATCAATCTTTGTGGAATGAATGAATGAGAATTAATGATTGGGTGGGAAAATGACTAATCAAATGACTTAAGATTAAGGACCAAAATCCAGGTTGAGAAGGAGATATAATGTATAATTAAAGAAAGGTACATTCAAGTTATATATAGCAGCAAACTTAGGGCATATCTTCAGGGGAAAAAAAAGAATTGTAGGGCATGTAGATTGAGTCATTTATCCATTCTTCACTTACAAACTGGAATGCAGCTTCTAGGTCCTGGGGAATGTTCCCACAGGAAGGTCTTCAGAAAGGCAAAGTCAAAAAGCAAGAATCAAACAATGTAAAGTTGAGTTTTTGAGTTTGAGTCTAGTATATGAGAATTTCAAGTGGAAATAGGAAAATAACTATGGAGAACACACAGGACGAGAAGTTGGGTTTGTTTTGGGGTAGATAGAGAGATTTCACTTTGAATCCCAGCACCCAAGCCTATTTTCTCCCCTCCTTTTCTGAAAATGACTTTTTAATCTTCAAAGTTTCTTTCCTTTTATCTAACTAAGACATCTTCAGTCTTTCAACATATGGTCTTTGTGTTGGGTCAGGTCAAGAACAAATAGAGAGCTGTGTCATATGGCTTCATTTAAGGCTTCACTAGGATGGCTATGTCCTTCTGTAATTCTTCAGGTATGAATGGTAATTTGATCATTCATGAAGATCCTGCCATATACTATATTTATCCGAGTACATCAATACCTCTAAAATTATATATATATATATACACATATGTATATATATATATACATATACATTCAAAAATATCTTCTTGCAAAATGTTTATAATTGAATTTTTTATTTATATTTCCAGTTGGGCAAAAGTTTGAGGATTTAATCTGTTCAGAACCCAAATAATAAAATATCAAAGCCAATAAGAGCTTTGATCTAATTTTGATAAAATTATACTTATCTGATTAGCATTCTAACTTGAAAACATATGTGTAAAGGCTAAAAAAATGCATTCTTCATGTTGGCCTTTTACAGATTCAGCCATATGATCCATCCAAAGATCAAATGAAACTTCTGTTGACTATGTATTGCACTTCACTCAGATCTCTTGTGAACAAAGAACTTAAAGTCTCACCACCCAATAAATAACACCAATTCTCATCTTTCCAACTACTTATTAGGAAAGTGTCAATTCTCAATTCCCAACACCTATTTATGTTCTGTCAAGTCATAGGGAAATATATTTGTGATGTCCATCTCCATGTTGATGCAGGGAACAGTGATGTTAAAGATATTGGACATGTCTTGGTGAAAACAAAATCAAACACAAAACACCCACACCTTCATGGTGCCAGATGAATTTTTAATGTGTTCCAGAGAAAGATTTGTCCATCACATGTTCAAGCCCAGTCTTCTGGGGATTGTTTAAACAAAGTTTGTAAATTCTTCTGGGTGCTGTTTCTCACAAACCCCATTTTAGATTAGGATAACCACTGGTCCCCCAAATACATTCTAGTAAAATCTTATTTGTATTATAACCCTCTCAAAAAGGTGATCTGATTTCTTCATATTCTGTAAAATTTTATCATATTCCAGAGAATACCTCACACCATGATTCATGAGTGGTGATGATGATCTACACTCTTTCCCCCTCTAATTAAACACTTTTTTTAATGAGGATGGGTTCATAGAAGAGGATGTTTCTTTCACACAATCTTGACACTGAGGTTGAAGAATGAAAGTAATTGATTACCATCAAAGCTTTAGTTTATTTTCCTGATATATTTTGGTCATAAAATAATGCCAATTGAGGACATGATTTTTTCCCCTTCTCTCAGCTAATATGGAACATTTCTAACTCTTCTTGTCAAAGCACCTGTCTTTGGAATACCTAACTCTGTCACTGGCTTCTACAGGTTGTCAGATTAATAATGAAAATAACCTGAATGTAAAGCATTTCCAATTTAATCAGAAAAGTAGAGTCTAATCATAGAAAAGCAAAATATAAAACAAAGATTAAAAATATATATAAATGTGTTTTAAAAACCTCCTATGAAGTGATTAGACACAATATTCTTTTGCAAATCGCAAAAGATCATCCTTTTTTATTATCAAATTACGAGGGAACTTTACTTTCCAAATCTATTTATAGTCTGTCAGTTATAGGAAACGAAAATTTGGATGATTTAATTAGTTAGTGGAGACACTTCAGGATATCACAGAGTTCTCAGAGGAAGAAAACAGGTCCCACATGACTGACTATTCACACATGCTGTCAAAATGAATGTGGGATGTAGATGACCCCTGGCCTATATGTGTATTAAATTGATTTAACAACCTTTCGAGAAATTGATATGAGTTAGTGACAGATCAGAAACAGACACTGGGGATTTTAGAAGAATAATTTTGATTTTAACCCTTCATACATATTTTTAACAATAAAAATCTATTGCTTTATTTCCCATACTCTTAATTTTACCTAATTGGATTTAACTCAAAAACAGTCATCGTAATCATAGAGAAATGTGAGGGGGTGCAAATAATATCTCTGAAGAAAAGGGCAGTGAGTCAAAAATGAGTAGGAAGATCCACCCTCCCATATGTAGCAGGTCCTACCTGCAACAAGGGTGGATAACTGACCTCTTATTATTTTCATGATACCTAAGCATTCAATCATGAAATGAGTGATTTCCATGGTGCCAAACAACCCACGCTTTCTTTCTTTCCCTCACCCTCATCCTGCCCATTCCAAAATGGGGAGGCCAGATGACGTCAATGAGAACACATGCATGCTGAAAGAATGCAAAGCATTGTTTTATTATTAATATAATAATAAGTACAGATTTCCAGTGGCACAGATCACTTACAATACATGTAATCTTTAAATACCACTTTCTGGATTCTGCAATGTTAACACACTGAGCAATAGAATTTCTGAAAATTAACAGAAAAGAGCATTGTGCCCAATACTTTGGTGGGATTTTTTAAATGACTTATTCATAGAACTGACCCACAGTTTTCCTTTTCAAGAATGGCACTGAGTAGACTCTGCAAGTAACTTATCTCTAGTTTTATTGGTCTATTCCACTCCAACTTGATGGCTTAGAAAATAAAATTCTATTCTCTTATGTTTAATGAACTCCTTGTATTTCTATCTCATAACTGAAACTTGAACATAGATAAAGCTCTATTATGGACCAAAAACAGGTATGTGGCCTCAGCTGCGATCACCAATTACACAAGATTTTCTAACGGTATAATAAGTCTCTAGAGACTACCTGAAACTTTGTATTGTGATCTGAACAGCTCTGAATAGAGTGGTCACTCAAAATTGTAATAATAAACTCAAAAACAAAAAATAAGGTACTCTCATCTCCTTCCTCTTTTTTCTTTCTCTCCATCATCTCTATTTTTGTCTCCAATGTTTACAATAAATTGTTTCTTCATCAAAATATTTTGCATATATATAATAACAGTTGGAAGAAAACAATGAAATGAATATATACATATATGGTCTTTGGATTCCCCTTCCAAATCTCATCATACAATTAACTTCCATGTCCTTGGTCAATCTTAAATATAAGAATTCTCTTCTATCAGTGGAAATAGGAGTTGGTGGTATAAATTTAAACCGCTATTACATCTCCCCAACCCACTATCCACCCCAAAAAAGGTTGAGCTTACAGAAATGAGGGAGACTGTATAATTAGTCAAGAAATATCTGGAAAATAAGATGCTTATAATATATAAATAGATTAATGTCATATAATTTAAACATTATGGAATATACAAAAATGTTTATTACTAGGGACTGAACAATGAGAACCTTCCTAAATTTTGTATATTTTTCATATCTATCCCATAGACTCTACACTGATAGTAGTTTAAAAAGTGCTTCCTATGTAAATAATATATATAAATAAATAGTCTATACCTATGAATGATATAAAATATAAAACTGATGATATTCTCCCTTTCCACAGCATATCCATTTGATTCACCATTAATAGCATCAGTGTTCCTATCTCTAACATCAATACACAGAATATTATTTTTTTCTTCATCTGTTTCTATCATTTCTTTTTTTCTATATACTCTTGGTCTTGAAGAAAGACATGAGGGAAGGAAAGGTAGAAAGAAAGAAAAAGAGAGAGAATGGAAGGAAGGAATGAGCAAATGAAGAAACAAAGCAAGAGACAAAGGTAGGAATGAAGGAAGAAAGAGGAAGGAAGATGATGATGAAGAGAAAGAAGTAGGAGCAGGAGGAAGAAGTGGGAGGGGAAGAAAGGAGAGAAGAAAATGGAAGGAAGGAAGGAAGGAAGGAAGAAAGGAAAGAAAGAAGGAAGGAAGAAAGGGAAGAAGGAAGGAATGAGCTGGATAAAAGTAGGAATAATAAACTTAATATTACTTATTTCTAGCAACTGACAAATCTACCTGGTTAAAATTGTAAATTTTTAAAATCTGGGAAATAAAGACTTAAGACACATAATTGGAGTATAGGAATAAATTGAGATAGCAAGAGACAATGACAGTTTACCATGCAACTAATTGATCTGTCAACATTTTTAAAAGAATAACTCATAATGGAATCTGCTAATGTCAAGAACTTTGGAATGGTTCACAAAATAAAATAAAGTGACATTTACCTTGATTTCAACCTTCTTAGATGAATGGTCAAGTCACAAGAGTAATTTCAAATGGAACATTATCATCTCAAAGAAAAAAGGAATATCATATTTACTTATAAAGTTTTTCATATACATATATATGCAAAAAATGACCAAAAAAGCATGGCAAAATAGATAGAGAGTTGGTCTTTAAAACCAATAAGAATTGATTCTCAATCTTCCCTCATCCATACTGCCTATGTGATCCTGGATAAGTCACTTGAACTAAATATTCTAGATAAATTTCTGAGAATTTTAATTTCAAAGAAGTTACTGCACTGTACTGGTAGTGGGAGTATCCATCTGAATTGTGCCTATGAAAATAAAGGAAATTATAGATCTAATCCTCATTATTAAAATGAAAAAAGGATAGAAATTTTAAGCAACTACATCTTTGTCTCTCAGTGACAATCCCATTGCCATTTACAAAAGGATTAGGTGACTCTAAATAGAATTCTGCAGTCATCCAAATTGTAAAGGAAATTAGTTTGACATCCTAAAATTGCTTATTTCCTTATCCTTATTGAGAAGAGGGGGTGGGGATGGAAGGGTAACTGCCCAATTTGAAGACAAAGAGTTAAAGAATTAGTGATATGCAAAGCAAAGGAGGTGGGGTGTTGCTTAAGATTTCCTTTTCTTTCATGTATTTAATGTATAATTTAAACATATTTGGTTCCATAAAAGAGCTGCTAAGACATTACAGTCTCACCTCTCAGATGATATATTTGAACAGCACTGGAAGAAAACAATAGCATTTCTGCACTTGTAGACAATTGAGGGTGAGAAAGAAGATTGAATTCAGAGGGAAAAATGGTGACAGAGGTGATAGGATGTACAGAAATGAGAGATTATCATCTCTTCCCACCTCACGTTAGCTGCAAACTCTCCTTTTTTTGTTTTCATTACATTTTTATCTGGGAAACTTAGCCAAAGATCTTAGAAATTATCCTACCTCTAGTATGATTCCAAAGCATTTCAAAAAAATAGTGGATGGGAAATGAAGAGATATGCCCATATACATACATATATGTACACATATATATATATGTGTGTATACATATGTACACGTGTGTGTTAATGTTTATGTATTATTTATGCACACAAATATATTTAAATTTCTAGAGAGTACAAATCTGAAGATATTGATTGCAAATATGCAATAGAGTCTTAAGGGTAGTGAGTGTGAATGACATACTGTTATTTAGTTATAGTACAAAAGGAGAGGGAAATATTCTGGAAGAGCAGCACTGCCACATAGAAATGGTGGTTATTGGAGAAGAGATGACAATGGAAAACAGCATTGGAATGCAGCACCCATTATTCCCAGCTCTATGGACAGCATAAAGCTAGTGACTCAGAAGGTCAACAAGACCTACATTTTGATCCTATGGTCAAGGTCACCCATGATTCAAACTTATATCGAGTAGCATATATATATATATATTTTTTTTTAAATAAAAAAGAATGATATGATATTCATCGGGGACTTTCGTATCACCCATGAGGTAAGGCAGTAGGGAAGTCCAGACCATAGAAATGAGAGTATTCTCTGAAAGGCTCAATAACAATTGAGGAATGAAGGGCATGGAGAAAGGAAATATCACTCTAATTGTGGCACAAAATAAAAGCAGCTAAAACTGAGGGGAAATACCAGGTCTCCTATGCCAATTAAATCTTACATACTAGAAGCTGGGACAGAACCAATCAAGCTAAATGTTATCCATTTAAGTTTTTTTTTAGAATAAGATTAAATTTACTGAACAGAATAGATATACATATACAGAGACAGGCAAACAATGTAAAATATATGTGTAGACACTAGAATTAGGAACATGAAAGGAGGAGGATATTGGAGTCAGGAAGACCTGGGGTCAAGTTTTACCTCTGTTGTTTACTGGCCATATGATCTGGACAGCTCATTTAATCTCTCAGTGTTCCTAGTTGACTTTCTGGGATTATATTTTAAAGGAGATCTTAAAAAGTAGAAGAAGTTGTAACACCAATAAAACCACAATTATAGGCTACCCCCTTCAGAGTCATCCTAGGATATATATGCGTATCTCACATCCACAGTTATCATTCTAGAATGCTAATTATTTAAATCTCCCTAAAGTGATCCCCAGGGAAATGCCAGTTTATTTTGATTGGTCTTTGTAAAGGTTTGTGTTGCTTGAAATGGCAAGAGAGTTTTCTTCCTGAAATATTATGCGTCTACAGTGTCTTTTCATTATCATTTATAAAGTTCTTATTGATAGATAACTATTGCTGCCTAAAATACTGAATGTATTTGTGGTTAATACTATAAGTGTTGTCATGCCTCTTTCTGGGTAAGGTGGGGAGTAGAAATGTTCATTTATATCCAGAGAAAACCCATTTACCATGTGGGCAAACCTATGGTATGAGTGCCAGAGGGGACTGCTCTCTTCCCGCTCTACACATGGGCCTAAGGACATTTCTCAAGTGACCTGCCCCTCTACCCAGAAGCCCAATGGGAGTAATTCCCTCCTCCTCTGTCTGGGGAAATGGGAAGTGGGGGTATGGCTCACATTTGTATGAGTGTTGAAGTTTCGGCACTTGGTCTCTAAAAGGTTCACCATCACTGCCCTATTACATACATAATATAGGTAGACTACGGAGTTCATTAAATAACATCAGCATTTATAAAAATGCTTCTTGCTATTTTCAGGAACATGGACAAGACAGACATAGGATGAGAAAGTATGGATAGAATTCAAATTGCACTGATGGAAGGGCCATATTGATGAGATAATAGATCCCTTGGAGGATGTAGACTGGAGTTATGTTTTAACAGATAGCTCCCATCTGCAATGTGAATGGGGAAAGGACTCAAGGTAATAGATCCAAAAATAGAGGGGTTTTGCCCCGTTAGTGAAGCCATCATGACGTCAGTTGTTGCTACATCAATGGGCATTATCATCACCATTATGGCTGATAATGACAATGATAATAATGCATCCATGGGGAGAAGGGCATTTTTCATACCCACAGCTGTGTTTATCGATAACGATCATTTTTGTGTTTGTGGCGCAGCTCGCAATGGAAGAGCTCAGAGTAGTTTCCAAACAGTAGCTCATTAATCATTTCAACAATGCTGCAAGTTTGTTGGGCAGTTATTATCCCTGTTCTATAGATGGTAAAACTGTTTCACAGAAGGGTCAAAGATATTTCCCAGTTCAACATTTCATAAGTCAAGCAATTTAGTTATAAACCATCGAGATTTAGTTTTTATGACCTGATCTAATGATGGGTCCAAAGTAATAGTGTCCTACTTTATGACTTGACCATCAACCTCAAAATACTCCAAAGGTGGCTTGTCCTTTATTATTTTTTTACCATCTTGTAAACTTAAAAATAAATATCTACTGTTCACTTAGAAGTTTGACTGACAGAAAATGTTGAAATCTTACATTCTTTTCCTGCCTCGTGTCTCTGTCTCTGTCTCTCTCTCTGTGTCTCTCTCTCTCTGTGTGTGTCTCTGTGTGTGTGTGTATCTCTCTCTCTGTCTCTGTCTCTCTCTATCTATCTATCTATCTATCTCCTTCCCTCCTTCTCTCCCCCTTTCCCTCTTCCTACCTTTCTTTCATTTGGAGCTATTTATCCACAGAAATTACTAACAATTTTAGATCCCAGTTTCAGAATGCTTCATATGGAAATGTAATGAAAATCCCACCATGCTCAAATTTACAGGCTTTAAAAAATATTACCTTAATCAACCATTTCTAGAGATATACTTGAATATGGATGGCTTCAAATGAGCATAAGTCCAGAAACTGCAGAGACCTAACTTAAAATAAAACAAATATGTATATATGAGGAGAGTTAGGAGAGAGTTATTTGAGCTATATTAAGGAGGACTTGAGGGAGAATCAAGGAGAGGGGGAATAATAATCAGGCAGCTTGTCACAGCTGGGTTTACCTTCCAAAGCTGATAACCATATATTCTTTAATAATTACAATGAACTTTCCAAGCTATATCCAGTGACATTTAAGCTTATTCATGAAAGATCACCTAAGCTTCATATTAGTCTATCTAAAAACAACTAAAAGGGGGAAAAACAAAGAGAAGAGCTTTTCTTGATCTAGTGAAAAGAGCAAAGGATTCTGAGGCAGACAACCTTGGAGATATGTACTATGGGGTCCTAGGAAACACACTTCCATCTTTTGACTTTATTTCCTTCATCTGTAAAATGGGACCAAGTTGATCTCTTAAGTTTTCTTCAAGCTGCAGGTGTAGGAGTCTATGATCACATTATATTGATGGACCTAAGGTCAGCAGTTTAATACACATAGCGAGTCACTGATGCCTAGCTTAGTATTTCAAATATGACTTTTAAATCTATTTTATATCAGGAAATTTTAACCTGGGAGTTAGTGAACTTTAAAAATGTAGATTATTATTCTTACAATATTATTGGTTCCCTCTGTAATCCTACATATACTTCATTTCATGAATTGAAAATCATTATTCCTAGGAGCAGTTCATAGACTTCATCCACCATGGTACCATTAGGGGCTATGACACATACACGAAGGGCAGAAAATAAACACTTATAAAGAACCTCCTATGTTGTCAGGGACCATGTTAAGCACTTTTAAAATATATATTTTCTCATTTTGTCCTCACATCTCTAA
>NC_058131.1:11897872-12141727 GCF_016433145.1 Gracilinanus agilis | reverse complement strand
TGTGTGTGTGTGTGTGTGTGTGTGTGTGTGTGTGTGTGTGGCAGAGGGTAGATGGGGGATTTCATTCTTATCTACTGCTCACGCCAGTGGTAAATTGATTCAGTCTTAGGAAGTATGGGGGAAATAACAGAAGTAATATGAAGTGAAAATTATGATTATGATTTTATATATTTTATTATTATATATACTTATTTATTATGATGATTTACATGTTATTATGATAATTAAATGAAATGAAAAGGTGGATCCTTGCATCTGAGGCTTTCCATGTCTCTCTATATTATGAAAATAAATCTCTAATTGAATTCAAAGGGAAGATCAGCATTGCCTGAGAAGCCATTGGTCATGACTTATGGATTTGAGAAAGTTGAACTTGCCTGTCCTCAGGGGAGTCACGACAGTCAAAGCATTTCAGCAGCAGCACCTTTTCAGAGTTTGGCCTCTGCTCCTCTAGGGGAGAGGATGGGGAAAGAGATTTTTCTCCCCCTGGTCCACTTTCAACCAGCCTCAGTGCTTTGCATTGAAGTTACTTGTTCAGGAAGAGATGATGAATCCAGTAGAGAGCAGAGAAATCTATTCTCTGGGGAGTTACAGACACAGAGAAGCCTTGAACATTCATGACAGTGTGCAGTTTCAAAGAGTATGACCCTAGCCACAAAGAAGAAAGCCCAGAAGGGGAGAACCTTGAGGAAATCACAGAGAGAGAGAGAGAGAGAGAGAGAGAGAGAGAGAGAGAGAGAGAGAGAAATTGGATATCTGTAGCATCAGAGGGAGGAAGGAAAAAAGGAAAGAAAGAAGCATATATTTAGACCATGTGAGGAATCAGATTCTGCACATTTATCTCATTTAACACTCGCAACAATCCTCTGAGTTAGGTGCTAATTTGTCCTCTTTTAAATTTGAAGAAACTGAGGCAGAGAGAGCTAATGTGAGGTAACAAGGGTTGGGAAAATTTGTTTTTCATTTATTATATTAATGTTTATGACAGGGAGCTGGATTAGAGGAACTCCCTCCCTTCTACTACTTTTTTACATTTTCTTTGTCCTTAAGAATTCCAAGGAATGTCTTGCTTTTAAAAAATAAATTATTGATCAAAAAAAAAGGGAGACAATGATTCTCTTACTGGCTGCATGATCTCCATCACCTGTGATATGGGGAAAGGTTGAGAATTAAACATTCCTTGGGATATTCAAGGAAGGGGCTAAAGATCCTAAAACTCTACAGATATCCCTGGAGGCATTTTGGGGTCTTTGGCAATTGGAGAGAGACACTGACCTATTGCTTTATTGGTTATAATGCTAGCTTAATCAATCAATTAAACATCTTACCCACCAACCAGGTTCTCAAATAATTTTAATCATAACAGAGTCACAGAATTAGTATTTGAGGTGAAATTTGAACTCAGATCTTCTTGATTCTAAGCCACCATCCTCATCACTGTACTACTTAGCCGCCACTTGACAGAAGCTTGCAGTGCCTTTGGCCCATACATTCTCACCATGTGTCTCTCTCTTTTGGTATCTTCTATCAGTATCTTCACTTTCTCCATGGGCACAGTGTACATTTATGGGCAATTGAGTCCTAAATTTCTGGAGAGAATATTTTTTGTTGCTTCTGGTCTTAGTAAATATGTTTTCTTTGAGTTACCAGTTTCTACTGGCAGACTATTGAATATAAACTAGTTGGTGAGGATTTCTGAGTGATAGTTTTAGTAGTGTAGACCTGTAGGACCACCATATAAACTTAGGTAGTTGCTGCCTTTGTGGAAGTCAACCCACGTGTGAGACTATTGGTTGGCGGGCATAGCAACCAGAGAGTCATTTAGTTATCTTTTAATAAAAAACAATGGGACACATGCATGCACACACACACAAAGAAAAAGAGAGGGAGACAGAGACAAACAGAGACAGAGAGACAGAGACAGAGAGAGACAGAGATAGATATAGAGAGAATTTAACTTTGGAACTTCAATTGCATTAAATTGTTATACGCTGGACCTGTGATTTCTTCATTAAAAGAACTCCCTTTGCAACTGGGCACATTCTCTGCAATTTATAATCTTAGAAATGGGACTGAGGAACTCAGAGGTTAGGTGACTTGTACAAGGTCACATAGCCAGCATATGTCAGAAGCAGGATGTGGTCACGGGTCATCCTGGCTCTTTTGAGAACAAATCTTTATCCATTATACATTGCTGACTCCTAACTACCATATTTTAGACAAACTTCTCTATTAATTACTTTACCCTTAATTTGGCAGGTCGTCTCTCTCCTATTTGCCTTTGTATAGCTCCTCTTCCATGCCTGTAATGCCTTCCCTCCAAACTCTACCTCTTAGAACGTGTGGTGACTCAGTTTACCTATCACTTCAATCAGTCAATGAATAGACATTTATTAAATGCACCGAGAACAAAAAAAAGGCAAAACACCGTCCTTGTCATCAAGGACTCTGTTCTAAGAATATTGATCCAGTTTTTGTTTTATCTTTTTCATTTTGTTATATAGGTGTGTCTGTTTTCTCTCATAAAAAAACTCACTATTTCTGTTACTTGGGCTCATCTGGGGATGCCCAGTTCTAGATTCTTAGAGGGGTCTTTGGAGGATATACAGATTGCCTAAAATAGAGCCCTTTTTGTCTCCTACCATGCCACCTCCTTGGATCTGCTACTGGTATCTTTAAACTTGGCAAGACGAGCTAGTTATTCCCTTGTGACTCATTGTCTAGGTCCAGAAATGAAAGATTCTGCTTACCCCACAGTGAAGATACCATGAACTGAATCTGAAGGAGAGTCTTCTCTTTCTCTGCTCTAAGAAATGGACCAGGGCTTGAATGCTTCTGTTCTCTATTATTTGTTCTTCTTAGTTTCAGTTTTTGAAGTGACGCCCATGAGTCCATGAGAGGATGGAGACCTTGGAGCATAGAAACTCTAGTTAGACTGCCTGGCATAGGAGCACTAAGAATTCAAAGTGCTTAGGACTGTGTTGGCAAAGGTGTGGCACGGATGCCCTGGTCACAGAGGGGGTCGCTCTGTCCTCACTCTCCTCCATACCTGAGCACACTTTTTGCATGCCCCGCCTCTCTGTCCAGCAGGCCAATGAGAGCACTTCCTCTCTCCACTCTCTGGGATAATGTTGGGGTGGGGGGAGCTCACAGGAGGCTTGAAGATAAAGTTTGGGCAGGCCAATGCATAATTGGAGAATTTTGTACCTTGAACTTCACCTCCCAGAATTCTTTCCTTGTCCCAAAATTCCTTTCCCCTTTTCATTTATGAGCATCTTTACATTATTGTTTACACAGTTATTTAACTCCTCCCTCTCATTCTCTTTTTTCTCACAACTGTGGCTTGCTTAGCTAGGGTTTTTTTTTTACTTTAGTTATTATTAATAAATTTATAAAATATACTTAGTTATTGTTTATTAATTTTAATCTTTAAACCATCTCTAAAAGGTTTGCCAACTCTGGCCTAAGACTTGAGTCCTGGAGAATGTGGACTTAGAATTGGGACGTTACTCTAAGGAAATCCTAAATGCTTTATCCTTCCTAGAAACTGACATGCTACAGGAAGGGTAGCAGGATTAGGCTCCCACCATGTTGAGGGAGCAATTTGGATATTTCTTATTATGTCTTCTGAAGTAAATATTTCTCTGTGAAAGCACATCCCAGTTTTAGGCATTGTGGGGGAGCTATGGAGGACTTCTAGATAAGCTATGGTTCCAGAAAAAAAAATCTATACAATTAGAATTCTAGAACCATATATTTAGCTCTAGAAAGGACTTCAAAGGTTAACTGTCCCATCTCCTCGTTTTATATATGAGGAAGCTGAGGTTCAAGGAGGTTAAGTAACTTCCCCAAGATCTCATATTTCATGACCATTGAAGGTGAAATCAGAATCTCAAAATTCCTTGATTTTAGAGGGAAACTCTTTGTAGGACACTGCACATGGTGTGTACTATCATGAAAAGTAGATTTTTTTTCAAACCCTTAACTTCTGTGTATTGGCTCCTCAGTGGAAGAGTGGTAAGGGTGGGCCATGGGGGTCAAGTGACTTGCCCAGGGTCACCCAGTTGGGAAGTGTCTGAGGCCGGATTTGAACCTAGGACGTCCTGTCTCTAGGCCTGACTCTCAATCCACTGAGCTACCCAGCTGCCCTGGAAAAGTAGATTCTTGAAGGAAAGGAGTTTGAATTTTTGTCTTTAAAGTACCAATACCTTCATAATTCCTTCTACACAGTAGGAACCTAATTAATCTATAAATATTATTGTCTATTATGAGCAAAGATCCAAAAAACTCCAAGGGACTCATGAGGAAAAAGGCTCTCCATCACCATAAAGGAACTGACTGAGTCTAGATATAGATTGAAATATCATTTTTCACTTTATTTCCTTCATGAATTTTCTCTAGTTTAAGTGATATGTTTGTTTTTTCACAAGAAAAACATATAAATATGTATTATATAATAACATGTATAGCAGGCAGCTGGGTAGCTCAGTGGATTGAGAGTCAGGCCTAGAGACAGAAGGTCCTAGGTTCAAATCCCGTCTCAGACACTTCCCAGCTGTGTGACCCTGGACAAGTCACTTGACTCCCATTGCCCACCCTTACCACTCTTCCACCAAGGAGCCAATACACAGAAGTTAAGGGTTTAAAAAAAAAACACATGTATAACCTTTAGGATATTACTGGCCATCTTATGGGGGAGGGTGGGAGAGGGGAGGAAAGAGGATGGGAAAGAACACAGATCACAAAATGTCAGAAAACATTTATTAAAATTAATATCAGGAGACAAGTAGACGTCTTAGTGAATTGAGAGCCAGGCCTAAAGTCAGGAGGTCCTGGGTTCAAATCTGTCACTTAACTACCAGTGTTCAGTCCTTACTGCTATTCTGCCCTAGAACCAATATACAGTATTGATTCTAAGATGAAAGGTGGGGTCTTAAAATATAGTATCACCATGTAACCTGGGGAAAAATTAAAAATAATTTTCTAAGCCCATCTAGTCTTCAAGCTGACATACTTTGTCCTGCCTTTCTTGCCTTTAGGCTATTCCCTAATATGAATTGGAATGGCTATTCCCATTTCTGAAAATGTGTTTGCTTTTCTTTTCTACCTATTCAATTCTTCAGATTCTTCAACAGCAATTCAGCTACCTTCTCCATAAAGATTTTTCTGATATCCCAGATGAAACTTTTCTCCAACTCCATATTTTCTCAGAAAAAAATTAATTTTAAAATCAAACTAACTAGAAATTTAACAATAAAATTAAAAAAAAAGGTCTTTAACCTTTAACTCTATCAGATATTATCCTTAGGTCTATATTGGTAATGATGTCACTCTAAATTTATCCAATTCCAAAGGAGATAATTGAAAGGGCCTTGACAGAAAAATGAAAATTTAACTGTTTTGACAAGTAGATATTTGAAAATGCATAGAATCACCCAATGTATAAGATTTATACAATTTTAAATAGACAGAAGGGCAGCTACGTGGATTTAGGGCTGTGCAATGAGCCAGGAAGATCTGAGTTCAAATCTGGCCTCCTACACTTACATGCTGGGTGACCCTGGGCAAGTTGTTTAATTTTATTTCCCTCAGCTACCTCATTTGTAAAATACCATATCTTTGCATAATTGAAAAAACAACAGCAATACAAAGATATACTGAAGCTTAAGTGATATTTTTCAGATAGACTAGCTCTTCTCTTCATCCCATATCTTTTGTCCCTGGTTATTTTCAACTGTGATATATTTGTTTTATATATATAAATATTTGTTTATTTAAATTTCTATTAAAGTACTACAAGTTTTTCCGTTATGAATTATCCTCACCAAGGTCTCTTGTTTTTAAACCATTGATTTCCATTAATTAGAATTAATACTGATTTTGGTTCTAAGGCAGAATAGTAGTATGGAATAGAGTATAGACAACTGGGGTTAAATGAATTGTCCAGGGTCACACACCTAGGAAGTATCTGAGGCCAAATTTGAACTAAGAACTTCCTTTCTCTGAGTCTGGTTCCCAATCCACTGTGCCACTTTTAATTGTGACATAATCACTGGGTGAGTTTCTCCCTCTTTACAAGACACAGTATCCCCAATGCTAGACACAACTTATATTGGTAGGTCTAGGCCAGTGATGGTGAACTCATGGCACATGTGTCAAAGATGACACCCAGAATGCTCTCTGTGAGAATGTGTACTACTCTCCCCCTCCTTCAGAGATTGTCACTAGAAAAGCAGAAAGACTCAGGTGGAACTGCTCTCTTCCCTATCTCTACCGTGCCTGACAACATTTCTTCAAATCACCTGCCCCTCTTCCTAGCAGCCCAATGGGAATGCACAGGGGGTAAGGTGGGTGGCTCACAGGTGGCAGAGCTGGAGGGGAGAAGAGCACTTGGGCTACTCCTTTCCCCTCCTTCATGTGCACTGTGGACTTTTTTTCACTTCATCTGCCTCTCCACCCAAAACCCCAATGGGAGTGATTTCTCCCTCCCCTATGTGGGGTAATTGCGGGGAGGCACAGCACATGGTCTCTAAAAGGTTCACCATCACTGGTCTTTACTGACCCGTCACCTGGACTTTTTTGCTAGCAAACTTTTATATTTACTTCTGGCTTTTTAAGTTCTCTTGAGGCTCTTTATCAAAGGAAAAGAAATATAAATAAGAGGTAGCCCCATTAAAAACAGGTTTTTTAAAAGGGCAAGAAATCTTCAGAATCATAGCACTTTCTACATGAGAGAAAGATTTGAACACCTTCTCCAAATGAAGACTCATACTTCTTCTGACTCTAAAGTAGTTGGGGACAAATGGTTCAGAGGTTGAGTTCTTGGATCCTTTAGTATACAGTTATCCCTTCCTATATCATGGTTCACTTATTGAGACTTCACTGTATCATGGATTTAAAAATATATATATATATATATATATATATATATATATATGTATATATATAATTTTGTATTGTGGAGTTTTTACTATATCATGGGACTCTGTGGATGAATACCATACTGTGCACAATGGAAATGCAGTATGCTACTACCCCTTGCACAAGTCTACCAATGTGAGATCATACACAGCACACCAGCGCTATGTTCTGTATCCTGAGAGCTGATTGACTCAGTGACTGTAGCACTAGTCTGTTTGCTCTCCCATCATTTTAACCTATCTTGGGGGTCTCTGGAACATAAATCCTACGATAGGTGAGGAATCAGTGTACCCTCTCAATATTACCTCATCAGCCAATAGAAAGGATGGTTCTTCAACACAGAGAAAGGGAATAACAATATGCTATTTCAACATGCTTTAATGTGGAGCCCTGATAGAAAAATGAAATCAGAACTAGCCTCAGGACTTGGAGTTTACATTAGCCAAAGTAAACATCCTGTGTTCCTAAAAACTAGACTTTCATTGGCCATTCCCCTTTAGGTCCTGTCTTTCCCTCTATCTATCCACTTATTTATCTACCTATCTATCTCTTTCTACCATATATATGGATGTAGTCTGCTCATAATTGTTTATAATCATTCTTTGTAAGGCTTTACTTATGAATGTATATGCTAATCTGTGATTGCCTATAGCAGTGGTTCCCAAACTTTTTTTTGGCCTACTGCCCCCTTTCCAGAAAAAAAATGTTACTTAGCCTCCTGGAAATTATTTTTTTTTAAATTTTAATAGCAATTAATAGGAAAGATAAATGCACCTATGGCTATCACCACTCCCTGGATCTCTGCAGCACCCACTAGGGGGCAGTAGCACCCACTTTGGGAATACAGCAACCATCTCTCTTTGTTTGACAAGAAAGTTAGATGTTTTATGATTAAGTATTTTTGTGCTCTTATCCTCTCCTTGTTGTGGCAATTAATTTACATTTGTTTAATTTCCAGATGGAATTATTATAGTATAAATGTCATTTCTGTTGTCCCTTTGTCATTTTGCCAATAACTTATTTAAATAATTCATGATTACATGATCTTAATTGTATGCCATTTTTTCCCATTACTTTTATTTCTTGCTTATCATAAATTCTGATCTGAGCTCTGGTGAGTTGATGGTCTTACAGCACAAAGTATCTTCTCATAAAGCTGAGAACAGCAGAGGTGGGTAAAATCAATCTAAAGAAAACTTGACAAGATCTCTAACTAAGCAAAGACATTCCAAGGGTATTCAAAGATGAAGAAGTAAAGAGGACTGCAAACGGAAGAAAAATGGAAACGATTTGCTATAAATAGTCACAACAAACAGTTTTTTTTTTTTCCATCAAGGATGATGGAATCATTATACTTAGACTCAGATACCTAGATATGTGAGATATTTGAATACAAAACAAATGGCAGTAAAAAATAAAAACAATAGGAAGAAGAGGGAAATTAAATGGATTACACAATTGTGTATGTATACATACACAATATGTGTATGTAAACGCACACATGTAATTCACATATATGTGTATATATACATACTTGCATGTGTATGCTTCTACACAATACACATGTGATCTATCCATGTACTCATGCATATGTATGTACATTTAATTTTCACAAAGTGTCTCCAACCCATATATGAAGGACATTTAAGGTTTTGGGCAAAGGGTAGCTGAGTAGCTCAGTGTATTGAGAGTCAGACCTAGAGATGGGAGGTCCTAGGTTCAAATCCGGTTTCAGACACTTCCCAGCTGTGTGACCCTGGACAATTCATTTGACCCCCATGGCCCACCCTTACCACTCCTCCACCTAGGAGCCAATACACAGAAAGTTAAAGGTTTAAAAAAAAAGATTTGGGGCATATGTAGCATCAGAAATACTCATATTAAATTACCTTTTGATGACAAACATATGTCAGCACATAAAAGAGGCACATGGATACTTTCCAAAAGTCTTAACTATTGTGATATAGGTGATCCAGTGTCTTGGTCAAGTCAGGGATTCCTTCTGACTGATGAGGTCTTTTAGATAGTCATTTGGGCATCTGATGAGCGCCTTAATTATATACTTTCCCATCTTTTTTAGGTACCACAAAAGGCTTTTTCAGAGTTCACAGGAACTCTGAGAGAGACATAGATCTAAGAGGAAAGAAGTGGCCATACTCCTTTTCTCTTGTTTGCTATTTACATATTAATCATATAATAAGAAAGAGCTAGAGTGAAATTCTTAAGCTTGAAAATCTCATCCTCCACAGAACTTTTGATCTGATCATCAGTAGAGGTAAACATTAGAGTAGGAAAGGACTTTAGACCATAAACTGTTAGAGCTCATAGGGTCCTTAGAATATCATTCATTCCAAAACCTTCATTTTACGAAGGAGAAAACCAAGGCCATAAATAGAAAAAATAACTTGACCAATGACTTGTATGCTAAAAAAGTGATTATTAGTAACTTTTTTCAGTGTCCAATAAATGTCTTACCTAAGTTGACAACTAGTGAAAAGTGGACTTAAACCCTACTTATTTCTTGACTTATCACCCTCATGTCAACTTGACTAGATTATAACCATTGTATTCGAACTGGTCTCCCTACCAGTAGCCTATGTGCTTCTCAATCCATTCTCTACACTGTTGCCAAATCAATAATTTTAAAACATACCTCAAAATCCATCAATCCAATGTAACTTTAAACTGCCAATGATTCCTTATGGATTCCAGTATAAACACTGATGTCCTCAGTGTGAGACTCTATGGCCTCTCTTAGGATAGCCTTAGGCTGTGATAATTAGATCAAATCTATACTGCCCATCTTTAAATTTAATCACAAAAGGTGAAAACATCTCCATTTTTGGGTGGTCTGTAACCTACATGTGCTAAGAGTGAGTAACAAATCAGAACTTACTGACTGCCTCCTGGGAAGTCCTAAGAAAAGCATCCATTGTGATTGGACATTTAAACTAAGAGGAGGCCACAGAAAGTGATGCAAAAGAGGCCCCTTTAAAAAGAAACTTCAGTCAGCTAGGCTGGGTCTTCTGGTTTGTGAATGGGACCTGAAGGAGCTCTGCTGGTTCATGATGGGGGGATTCCACGTGGTGAGTGTAAGACTAAATGTTCCTGAACTTCTTTTAAGGAACTTCCCTTTTAAGGAACTTTTTGACTGAAGCTTTTGCTTCATTCACCTCTGCCCACTCCTCCCACCCCTCACCCCTCCACCCTCGCCCTCCAGGTCTCCAGCCCTCTGAGTTTCTGGCCTTGAGTTAATTAGATCTACCTGGATTAATTAGGGGATCAGAGCAAATTACCTACTGTGTTAGATTCTCATTTCCTTATTTCTTCTTCCTCTTCTCAGTTGTAAATAAATTTCCATAAAAGTCATTTTAACTTGAGGTTACTCTTTATTTGGTGATTGACAATTGTTCAAACCCCTGGTGACCAACCTTTTAAAATATTCAACCAAAAACCCCCTTTTCCCCATTACAAGGCAAGTCATTGAATCTCTGCCTCTATTTGCCTACCTATATATTCAGTATCATTACACAAAGATTGCCTAACCCTGTGGTGGTGAACCTGTGGCATGCATGGCAGAGGGGGGCACTCAGAGCCTGCCTGAGGACATTACCCACCCCTCTAAAAGGTTTGCCATCACTGACCTACCACATGGCATTTTTATAAGGCTCAAGGGAGAAATTTAATGGGAAAGTCCTTTACAAAGTATAAAGTACTTTACAAATAGAAATTATCCCCATTGCTCATATTTGTGTTTGCATGTTTCTGTATGTATTATGGGTAGAGTCTAAAAATTTGGTTCCATCTATTTGTGGACCTGCTGGTTTGGAAATTACTTTGATCACACCTACTAGAAAAAATCTCTCCTCTTTCTGCACATCCTTGTAGTAGTACCACTTCACCTTTGTAGAACATAGTACTCAAACCTCTTCAATTTTATTTGATTCTTCATGACCCCATTTAAGGTTTTCTTGGCAAAGATATTGAAGGAGTTTATTATTTCCTCTCTAATTCATTTGACGAATGAGCAAAATGAGGCAAGCAGGGTTAAGTGACTTGCTCAAGGTCACATAGCTAATAAGAATCTGAGGTTAGATTTTAACTCAGTTCTTCTTAATTTCATGCTTGGCATTCTATTGACTATGCCACTTAGCTACCCAATAAATATCACATTATTATTTTCTTCTAGCATTTCAAAAGACCTAATATATAGTATGTTTTTAAGAAAGAAATTATATTTGTGTTTACCTTTGTCAACCCATACCCTCTAATATAAAGGAAGTTCCTTGAGGACAAGAACTATTTGATTTTGCATTCACGTCTTCAGAACAGAATATAATGTTTAACACCTGGTAGATAATTAACAGATTTTGGTTGAACAAATGCTTTCTGCTTTCCTTATTCTGGCATTCTGTGATATTTTTATTTTTGTTTTTAATTATAGAGAAATTTTAAGGAATCAGAAAAATAAATTAAATTATAATCACTACACACATGTCCCCCTCCCCAAAAGTGCAAAAAAAAAATGTTAAGCAAAAAGTCTGAGTGGAAGACTGAACCAGAATTATTATCCTCATCTTAATGATGAAGAAAATAGGATTTGGAGACATTTGATGATAAGGTGCCAGAAAATGGTAGAGCTCAGAGTAGAGTCTTTGTCTTCTAACTCCAAGTTCAAGGTTATTAACTGTTATTTTTTTCCTAATCCACAAAATAACTAAAAAGATCTTTCCAGAGCCACTTTTTAGAGTTGGAGGTGTGCTCTTTAAAGGAAGGTATTTGAACTTGAAGAATAACAGCCCAATCCCAACTTTCCATCGTCACTGAAAGAAGAGGAAACTCATGATCCTTAAATTCTTTCAAGTTAACATGTACACATTTACTTTTGGCAGGAATTGCACTTAGACAGGGAGTATAGCAAAGAGGTATTTGGACTTTTAATCTCTGCTTTGTATCTGAGCTGTTTGGAAAATCTCCTAACCCTTTGGGTCTCTGCTTTATCCTCTCTAAGGAGGTGGGAGCAAATCCACATTTACCTACTGGGGCTGTGGGGAGGATTAAGTAAATGATGACTGGAAAACACACAATGGCCCATAAAAATGCTAAGTACTCTTCTCACATTCTCTGGCAGTTTCTTGCTTACATTGCCAGTCAAAAAGCTATTTTAATAAGTTCTGGCTGTAGCTTATTACATCATGCATATCATTCTGGCACATTGTGTTTTTTATTATAGAGAAATTTTAAATAATCTGAAAAATAAATTAAGTTATAATCTCTATGCACACAGCAGCCCCCTCCCCAAAAGTACTAAAACAGTTAAGCAAAAAGAACACATAAATGTGATTGTACATCACTGTAAGTGTACTCATCCTTGGTAATATTTTTTTTTGGGGGGGGAGAATAAAGGCTAAAACTTGAGCTTTAAATCAGGTATACAACAAGGATTTATTAAGCACCTTTAAATGCAAGGTACCTTGCTAAATGGTGGGCTGACAGGGAAGGAAAAACAAAATCAAACCCCAAAAAACAACAAATGATACCTACTCACAGAGAGTTCAAATTCTTATGGGAGAGACAACATGAAAACAGCTCTATATAAACAAGATACAGGCGGGATAAATTGGAGACAAACAGAGGGAAGGTATCAGGATAAAAGAGAATAGAGGAAGGTGGCATTTTAGCTCTAATTAAAAGGAAGGGATTGAAGGAAGGAGACTGAGATGAGCAAGAACTTCCTGACATGAAGGACAATGAAAATCAAAGTGTAGGGAGACAGACTGACTTGTTTGAGAAATACCTAGGGGTGCTTTTAGATAAAAACAGTGGCGAGTAAAAAAGAAGACTAGACAGGTAGGAAGGGGTCATCTTATGGAAGACATTAAAGCCCCAAAACAAATGCTATATTTGACGCTGAAGATAATCTTAGAAAGGAAGAGTGAAAATAATTCAAAGCCTGTTTTCTTTCACTATCATTATTCAATATTTTTTTTATTAAATTCTCATTTCTTGCTGGTGTTGAAGAGCTAGATTTTGTAATTTTAAAAAATATCCCCATTTCTTCTTAGCACATAGTAGGTCTCTAATAAATGGTCTTTGGTTGATGGATGAAATATTGATTGGATGGTCCCTTCCCCACCTAGCATTATTTGGGATCAGAGGATTCTCTCAACTTCCAGATTGCTAATTAAACTAATAGTCTGTATAATAAGTATCTGTCATAGATTGTGTATAACATCTAATTGACTAATAGTCATGGGCAGATAGAAAGTGCAGTGGTTACAGCACCAGATCAGGAGTCAGGAAGAGCTGAGTTCAAATATAGTCTCAGATACTAGCTTTGTGATCTTGGGCAATTCACTTAACCCTATTTGCCTCAGTTTTCTCACCTGTAAAATGACCTAGAAAAGAGAATGTCAAACTACTTCAATATCTTTGCCAAAGAAATTATGAAGAGTTGGATCCCAATTGAACAACAGTATTAGAATTCTATTCAAGTAATATCATTCTTTTGTTGGCTTTTGTATATATCATACCCTTTCCCATTTTCACACTTCTCCATTGAGGCAAGAATTATGGTTTTAACTTATTTTGTTATAGACCTAAAACTAGCTAGATATTTATTTATCAGATGTTCAATAAATAATGGATGGCTAAATGAAAACAAAATAATTTCTTGTGTAGCTAATCCCAATAGAACCACTAGGTGGTGTTGATAGCCACTCATTGGAGAGTCCCATCCTCACCTTGGTCACTTGTAGACCTTTTTTCTAGGGGAAAGTATTTACTGTGTAAGTGAAAGCTGATTATGCTGCTCAGAAAATTAGAACAGTGACCTTCTCTCTCTTATCTCAGCCTCTTTTCTTTATAGAACATCAACTATTTTTTAAAGAAGAATTAAATTCTGTGGGTCTATCTAAAAGAGATTTTGTCCAGAGGGCCCAGAGGACCCCATCTTCAGTATTATATCTATAATTCTGTTGTTCAGTTATATGTGATCCTCCATGACCCCATCTGGAGTTTTCTTGACAAAGAAAATGAAGCGTTTTGCCATTTCCTTCCCCAGTTCATCTTAAAGATGAGGAAACTGAGGCAAATATGGTTAGGTGACTTACCTAGAGACACAGCTAGGAAGTATCTGAGGCCAGGCTTGAATTCAAGTCTTCCTGACTAGATATGGTGTTCTCTCCAATGAATCACATAGCTGCCCACTTTTCACTCTATCCTCTTGCTGAAACTGTACTTTCTTCTTAACCAGGATATTTCAATGAATTCTAGTCACATGACAATGCCATAATTGACTTCCTCTTGGACCAAAGCAGACAAACATGCCTAATGCATCATATTGTCATTTTTACTCTTAGTATAGAATCAGAAAGAAAATAAGTAGAACATAATAACTAGCACCTGATTAATAATACATCTTTCGCAAAGCAGCCCCAGGCTTGCCAGGCTCTTATATCATGGCATGGGTTTGATGGGGTATCAGGAGTTCTAGGAAATATGAAAGGTGAGTTTGCTTAGTTCTTTATGGTTCTGAGCCCTGAGAGAAGAAAAAATAGGTAAATAACAGTTTTCCCAGGAATTTTTTGATCCTTCCATTTCAGTTGGCTTAGTTATCTGATACTGAAGACATAATTGGGGCAGCTAGGTGGCACAATGGATAAAGAACACTAGGCAAGGAGTCAGGGAAACTCATCTACCTGTTTCCAAATCAGTCTTCAAACCCTTACTAGATGTGTGGTCCTGGGCAACTCAATTCAACCTATTTGCCTCAGTATCCTCAGCTGGAGAAAGAGATGGCAAAATAGTCCAGTGTCTTTGCCAAAAAAATAAAATAAAATAAATAAAAAATAAATTGGGTCATGAAAAGTTGAACAAGACTGAAAAATCACTGAATAATAATAATGACCTAATTTGGTCCTCTAGGACTGTTATTCTTGGGATTTGGCACAGCAAATGAACTCAGGATTAGACGGCCATCCTATTCTTAGTGCTTGATGTCTCAGTCTTGATGAGGGCATCCTATCCCTTTAAGTTATAATTGTCTCATCGTGGAGCAAGGTGATTGGGTTTAATTGTCTACACAAGCAAAAATGAAGAATGCCACTATTATTGCAATAGTGACCTTCCATGCTCTTGGACCAATTGTTGCCTCATTTCCTCTCCTCAGTTTTAGTTATCATCCAAGTCTGATCCTTGATGCTGTACAAAAAGAGTAGAGGATGCGTAGGCGATAACAGGGACAATATGAAAGGCAGAGTAGCATTTAATATTGTTGGATTAGTTCATAATAAGCAAAAATAAACCCTTCCTCAGAGTGTTATCTCCTAATAAATAAAAAAAAAATAAGAATTATCTGCCATTTGTGACAATGGAGTTTTCTGAGAGCCAGGGACAAATAAGATGCATTTGCTGTCTTCAGGGAACTCATACTCTAGTATATGGAATCTATGTGGACATTAATAACCACACAAACAAATATAAGTAGGGAGGAACCTAATTTACAGCAGAGAAAATATGATGGATGGAGTTAGCAGACAAAGTAATGTATGGAATTGGTTCCTTGGAAGGGGCAATTAGTTTCAGGTCACAACATCTAGTTTCAAATATCAGATCTTCTACTTGATGCTGTATGACGTTGTACAAGTCATTTATCTTCTCTTGATCTTGGGTTCCTCCTTGATAAAATGAACAGAGAGGGTCATCTGCAGCTAAATCTATAATCATATGACTGTTAATGTCCTTGTTACCATATTTTCCTTAATCCTATGACCCTAAAGTGTTATTTTTATTATTTTAAAATAATTGTTATTTTCATTAAAAATGTAATAGCTGTCATTTAAATGAATATCTTTACCTACTATCATCCTTGACAACTGAGTCCCAGACTCACTTGAGCTAAGGGAAGTAGGTGACATAATGGATAGCATTCTGGACCTAGAGTCAGAAAGGATTGAGTTCAAATCTGTCCTCAGATACTTATTATCTGTCTGACCCTTAGCAAGTCATTTAATCTCCAAATATATCTCTAAAATAAAGCTCTAAAAATAGGCTTATAGGTTTTTGAATTTGTTTTGTTTTGTTTTGTTCAGGGTTTTTGTGAGGTTCAAATGAGATATTTGTGAAGTGCTTTGCACAGTGCTTGGTATCTAGTAGGAGTTTAATAACTGCTTGTTCCTGTCACTCATTCCTTAACACAACATCCTTCCCAGGAGGTGTTCTTCTCTGGTTCTGAATTTCCTTCTGTCTAAACTGAAACCGTAGGACAAGGGAGGAGAAGATCCCTAACATTCTCAATCATTCTAATATTCTCTATTTTTAAGATCCATTAAGATTCTTCATTGATAATTTGATGATTTGATGAATTGGAAGTACAAGGTCCAAAAATAGAGGGAATTATTTCACTGTGATTGTATCAAGAGTGGTTAGAAATAGGGCCATTTCTGGGAGAACTATAGAACACCTTCCTGGGCACGTAAGGCAATATGGCCCGTAAGATCTCTCCTCAATTGAGAGAAAATGTTCTTGTTCCATAACTTATTACAAAGATTTTTAATGATCAAATGATGTGCTTTCTTTCTGATGGGGTAGAAGGGAGGAGGAAAAGGGATTTTTTATTATTGATGGTTATCATTATATAGGAGGCAAATCATACCCAGTGATATGTATTCATTTAGTAACCATTTATTAAGGACTTAGGACATCCCAGATAATGAGTTTTATGTCTGATTGTACAAATAACTGGTCTCAGAGACAAGAAGTCCCAAGTTCAAGTACTGCTTCTGACTATAATGACAGTGTGACCTTGGCCAAGTCACTTAATATCTCCCTTCACCAGGCAATTCTCTAAAATGACATGCTGTGGGTCAAGAACTGACCTGCATTGGTCAAAGAACATTTCTTCAAAAGAAAGATCCTTATATCTATAGAATCCTGGGACTAGTCCAAAATGGGATGGTCCTGGAGGAAAAAAAAAAGACCTAAGCAAACAATTGATGTTATACTCATAGAAAACAACAAATACAAAGATAATTAAAATGAGTTTCTTAAAAATATGGACTTTTGATTTTACTGATATAGGGAATGCCAGTTTGTAACCTCAGGCACCTAATACAGGTGAGATTTTTTTTTCCTGAAACTTACAACCTTATAAAACTTCTTAGGGCACACTGAAAAGTTAGGTGACTGACTTAGATGATGGGTTGCCAATGATGTATTCTGATAACTTGACTGAATGCAACTTCAAGCCTTCTGGACTTGGAGACCAGCCTCCCTATTTGCTAGAGGGAACTGCTTCTTAAATTCATGTCCACGTTCCCCTCCTCCCCTTATAAAAAGCAAATATAAATTAATTCGTGAAGTTGAGTGTGTAGGAAACATCACTAATAGGTTATTGTCCTACGGTTGAGTCTGACTCTTTGTGACCCTAATTCGAATTTTCTTGGCAGAACTGTCAGAGTGGGTTACCATTTCCTTCTCTAGCTCATTTTAAAGATGAGGAAACAAAGGCAAAGAGAGTCAAGTGACCTGTCCAGGGTCACACAGCCAGGAAGTATTTGAGGTCAGATTTGAACTCTGGAAGATGAATTTTCCTGATTTCAGGCCTGATACTCTTCCCATGGTGCCTCCCAAATTGCCCCCTAATAGATCATGGGAGAATGGCACTCCAGTAGAGCTTTAAGAGGAGAAGGGAATTCCACAGCATAAGTAAGGACGTTTTCTTGCATATTTCTTGCGTATCAGGCAGAGAGTTCATTTGACTTCAAAGTTCATAAGCTTCTTGTGGGGGTGAAGTGATCAATTATGAATCTTCAAATACAGTCTGAAACCAAATGAGTTTAAGAAATCAGACAGAGGAAATTGCATTTAATCCTTGAGGCAACAGTGAGCCATTGATTGGCTCTTGATTAGGGGAGTGTCATGGTCAGATCTGAAGTGGATTCAGTCTATCAGAATCTTCTTTCCTTTTCTCTGGGTAACCCAGGAGGCCTTTATATTTAGCTTTTTTTTTTTTTCTCCAATGTCCTTTACATTTTCTCCCATGACTCCAGCATCACGATGACCAAAAGAGTGTCACTTGTCAATGAATTATATAGGAAGGAACTAAATTCTCCCTTCATCAGAATAGAGTCCCCTCTGAGTCAATGCTTTGGTTTAAGTCCGCCCACTGTTGCTAAAAATGTTGCTGTGCTTAAAACAATTACACTTAAATATACTCATAGATAAAGGCATTATGTTTAACTCCTTTGCCTGAAACCAGCAAGAATGATTCTGTAAACGTCCTGGCGGATGAAAATGTTGGCCTGACAATCATATTTCTGGTTTTCCTCATGGCTTCAGCATCATCCTGAAATTGAAGTGCATTTACTCCAGGAAGCCAGGTGTATAATGTGATGTGGGAGGTCTCCCAGTGACCCTGAATCCCTCCCATGCAAGCCAAAGAGGACTAAGCCCACTCTGACAGCCAGAAATGAGGGTTCTTCAACAGCCTCAAAAAGCCTGGCTTCTATTGCACAGAAATATAAATAACCGAGCACGAACTGCCTGAAATGCTCATCATTGGAATTCCCTCATCCTCTAGGTTTTAATGATTAACTAAGAATTAAGATGTAAATAACACCATCTCCATATTATCTGGAGACATATTTCATGCTATTATGTCCCCATCATGAAACAACTCCCATAGTTCTGAATAGGCAACTCATTTTCTTTACACAGAAATGTATGCTTTTATTTGCCATAAATCTATTGCCCATCTGATTGGGGCTCCATCTGAAAGTTTTAATTCCGAGCAGTTAGTGTTTATATCCACTTGGTGCCACAATAGAGAAGCATCAATGAAATTTGCCTGTGTTGATTTTAGTAATAAATTGCACTTTAATCTTGGGCCAGCTACTTCTTGTGTTGTTTGAATATAAATTGCATTAGAGCTGCCAATGACAAATAGTCATATTCAAATAGATGAACAAGAAAATACTTTAGTGGAACTCCGATGTTGTTGATGAATAGCTGATGCTTATCTGGGATACACATAGGGACTGCACTTGAGATTTCCTTGATAATAGACTCTTTCTAGGTGAAGAAGATCCATCCACCAAAGTACATGGGTAACCTCTGGGCGATTCGTGATCTCAGAGTATTATTGCCCAAAGAAATAAGAGGTCAAGGGAGCTGGCCAGCACCTGAAGCAGGAAGTGAACCAAGATTTTTTTTTGTTCAAAGATTAGTAATCTGTTTAGGAGAGAGACAGAGACAAATACAGAGACCCACAGAAAAGAGACAGAGACAGAGACAAAAAGAAAGAGATAGAGACATCAGGAAATTTGTATATATCTCAATATTCGTAACTGGATTAAATTTATATATATATATGTGTGTGTGTGTATACATACATATACAACTGAAAAAAAATCATATATATATGAATTCTTGCATATATGAATTCTTTTTTTTTAAACTCTTAATTGGTTCCTAGGTGGAAGAGTGGTAAGGGTGGGCAATGGGGGTCAAGTGACTTGCCCAGGGTCACACAGCTGGGAAGTGTCTGAGGCCGGATTTGAACCTAGGACCTCCCGTTTCTAGGCCTGACTCTCAATCCACTGAGCTACCCAGCTGCCCCCTATATGAATTCTTATATATATATGAATTCATGTATATATATATATATGAATTCTTTCCAGTTGTATATGTATGTATATATATACACATATATATTCCAGCTTTATAATTTTCCTCTGCTACTCTAAGTTGAAGCTAAACTTTCCTCATTCTTCTTCATTCACAGTATTCCATCTCCCAAGTCCTTTTCTTGCACAAGACATTTGTCTAATCCCATTGGATTGTAATTGAGGACAAGGGATTATCATTCTTTTTATTTCTAGCTTCCATTTCTATTTTTATTTGTATCTTCCAGGCACAGTCCCTAACACATAGTATGGCCTTGAAAAATATTTTGTTGTTTTTCATCAGTCCTTTTGGTCATGTCTGATTTTTTGTGACCCCTTTTGGGATTTTCTTGACAAAGATACTGGAGTAGTTTGGCATTTCCTTCTCCAACTCATTTTACAGATGAGGAAACTGGGGCAAAAAAGGTTAAGTGACTTGTCCAGAGTCGCACAGCTAGAATGTCTTGGTTGTTATATTTGAACTCAGATTTCCCTGACTCTAGGCCTTGCCCTGTATCTATTATGCCACCCAGTTGCCTTCTGGTATATGTTTATTATTTTGTAAATTTTTTGGAATGTTCTATCATTTCATTTGCCTTTTGGAATCCTTTGCTCCCTGGAGGCTTGCTTCAATGGCATCTCCTCCTACCCAAGGCATCCTCTCATCCTCTGTAAATGACAATTTATTATATTTTCCTCAAAAGCTATTTCCCCTATTTTTTTCTCTATTACCATCATTCAGAGAACTTTCATGTCTGAAACAGTTTTATTATTTTTTTTGTTTCCTTCATCACTCAAATCCAATCAATTGTCAAGTCCTATTCATTCTAGTTTTCCAATATTTCTTTTATCTTCTCCCTCTTCTCTATTTTACCTAGTCAATAGAGTCAATAAATACCTTGTAGGTACCTACTGTGTATCAGGCACTACAACTCTATGTAGTTCCTCTGTTTGATCTATGTAGATTACCATAACAACATTCTCAAATTTCCTAATTCTTCCAATCTCTGCTCCCTACTCCACCTCCTATCTCTACCCACAATATCAATTCATAGAACCATGAATTAATAACCTGATTTTTCCTGGAAGGTACAATAAAGGTGTAACAGGTAGGTAGCACAATTGATAAGAGTGTTGGGCCTATAATCAAGACAACCTGAGTTCAAATCTGGACTCAAATGCTCCGTGAAAACATTTAACCCTGTTTTCCTCAGTTATGTCATCAGTTAAATGATCTAGAGAAGGAAATGGCAAACCACATCAGTATCTCTATTTAGAAAACCCCAGGGGGCAGCTGGGTAGCTCAGTGGATTGAGAGTCAGGCCTAGAGATGGGAGGTCCTAGCTTCAAATCTGGCCTCAGACACTTCCCAGCTGTGTGACCCTGGGCAAGTCACTTGACTCCCATTGCCCACCCTTACCACTCTTCCACCTAGGAGCCAATACAGAGAAGTTAATGGTTTAATTTTTTTTTAAATTAAAAAAAAATTAAAAAATAGAAAACTCCAAATATGAGTATGAAGAGTCAGACATGACTGAAACAACTGAACAACAACAAAAATAATGCTGTCGATTTATTCAATAGCCCTCCCTGTGAATTTCTTAACCAAAATGACTCTCCCTGGTATTCACTCTCTGATTCATGTTGTCACCCACTTTTATCATATAATCTCTTGAAGACCAGGACTGTCTCTACTGCTTAGTTTATATTCCTAGCACTTAGGACATCCCTTGGTATATGGCAAGAACTACTGCATTATCATTCATTCATTCCTTCTTTCAATCTTCATTTTGCTACCAGAATAATTATTCTCATGATAGCCTTTACTATCACATTTTGTTCAAAATCCTTCGGGAAGTGATATTTTGGTAAACATTTTAATCTCTAGCTCTAGAAAGGAAAAAAAAAGTGTGTGCATAGATTTTTAGGTTAACTCTTCATTATTAATATTTTCTCCATCATTTTTCTTAAGTTTACATGGTCAATAAAATAATCAATCAAGCCATAATTTGTAGCATTTGATGATTTCCTTAGGTTTACCAGCTAGCAATAAGAATTTTATAACTTGTTCCCACTGGCAGCCATGATATGGCTATAATACATTCCTGTTTCAGAGTCTCCCAATGACCAGCTGAGAAAAAAAAAAAATCAAGTCTTGTCTCCTAGTCAAAGACTCTTAGGACTAGTTAACACTTTGCTTGCCTTCTTTGTGTTTTTTCTCATTTCGTGAATTTTTATCAAGCTAATGAATTACTTCCTGCCTCCCAGGTATGCCTTATAGTACTTTTTTTTCTCTCTGCCTTTGTTCAGGGTGTTCTCTATGTACTCTCTCCCTTTGTCTCTTGGTATCTACTCATCTTTTCCAGCTCCTCTTCTGTCCCAAATTGGCTTTTCTTTCAAGAAATCTTACATGACCCCCCCTTCCTTTCTCAGTAACAAACTTCCTTTTTCTAATTTCATTTAACTTTTTTTCCTCTTCATCTCTCTGCTGCCCCATTAAGAGATACCTATGATTTCATCAATGTGGATTTCCTACAAATGATGCAGATTGAAATCTAACTATGCTGCTATGGTCTTTGGGATTCTTATCTGTTTCTTCCACTAAATATCTCTTAATTATTTAAACCTATATATTAGGAGCTTTCCTTTCCATCTCATGACACTGTGAGACTACTTCATTTTCCAGGTCTATATGACAGTCATCATAATTTTTATCACACTTCATTTTTTTTTCCATTCCATCTCTGGTCATATTTTTCTACTTGTATTCACCCACCACAGATATCTTAAGTGTTTATTGGGTAGAATGCTAGGCCTGAAATTAGAAAGACTAAAATTTGTGAATTAAAATCTGTTCTCAAATGCTTATTAGCTATGTGACTCTGGATAAGTCACTTAACCCTGTTTGCCTCAGTTCCTTCATTTGTAAATTGAACTGGAGAATAAAATGGCAAAGTGCTACAGTTTCTTTACTTTTTTCAACTTTAATATAATAGATTCTGTTGCAATCCTTTACCTTTCATCTCTGTATGTCTCCCTGCTTTAAATGTGACTCTCGTAGACAATATTGTGGGATTCTGGCTTTTAATCCACTCTGATATCCTCTTCCATTTTCACTCCAGTTTCTTTGCCCATAAACCCCCCCAGATTTGGTCACAAAGTGCTGGAAATGTCTTAGGAAATGACTGAAAAACAAAATAACTACCATAAAAACCACCTCTTCATAGCACCTTGGGCACCTTTAGTTTAAATTATTTAGAACCTATGACATTGCATGCCTTCAAATCATACATTCTCTGGGAGAGTGAGGGATAGGATTCTCCCACAAATAATGCATATCTAATGCATATATTATGCAACACAAAGACTAATGTAAGAAAAATAATTTTCTTCTGCCACCTTCTGATTATTGATATCTATTGAGGCATAAAATAAGGAAATTTGAACAAGCCAAAAGTTCTTGCTATTGTCAAAGAGAACACAGAGTTAAAATCAATGAATTATTTTAAAATTGTGGGATCTTCCAGATGTTCTTTTTTTTTTAGATGAAATTGTATTGACTGTATTAAACCCCGGAATATTGTGTAGCCTCCTATATTAGGTAAATAAGTATAAAAACCATTTTAAAAAGTACTTTCCTTTCACACAGGACAAGACAATTTATTTTGTGGGGGACAGCACAGATTATGCTATAAAAATGTACTCCCAGGGACAGCTGGGTAGCTCAGTGGATTGAGAGCCAGGCCTAGAGACAGGAGGTCCTAGGTTCAAATCCGGCCTCAGACACTTCCCAGCTGTGTGACCCTGGGTAAGTCACTTGACCCCCATTACCTACCCTTACCACTCTTCCACCTATAAGTCAATACACAGAAGTTAAGGGTTTAAAATAAAATTTAAAAAAATGTACTCCCATTTTCTGTGGTAGAAAGTTGTGGGAAATGGAATGGGAGAAGACCATGGGACTTGAATTCAGTGAGGAGAAAGGACATCATTTAGATGATTTGGAGACTTGGAGATTTGTAAAGGACAGAAACCTAATTGTAGTAGGGGAGAAATTTTGGAGTAGTGGAAAACTTGGAGGAAACTAATCTCTATTAGGAGACTGGATGTCTGTTTGATATTAAAGGGATAAAAAGGGGGGGAAAAGAATAATCCTGAGCTGTATAAGGAGAAAGGTCTTGTAAAGATTTTTATAAGAACTTTGACTTCATGAAAGGCAGAGAATGTGTTTCTGGGAGGAGTATGAGATGCAATGGATGTGTGATGAGAACCACTTTTGAATGATTCAAGGAAAGGAGAGGTATAATCTTGTGTACTAAAGTTTCTCAGGGAAGTAAACCATGAGAGACTGAAAGTTCAAGAATGACAATTGGAATATTTTTAAAAACTAGGTAATTTCAAAGGAAGTAAAAATAAGATCTGAAAAGGCATGTGTATTCACAGTGTTACGATTAAAAATAATAAAGAGTGATATAATAATATAAATTAATATTTTAATTAAAGCCATGCTGATAGGGATAAAATCATTAGACCATGCGCTTTTAAGAATTCAAAACTGCAGCCCCCGCCATTTTTGTTACCTCTCCTCTCTTCCCATGCCTGCTAGCTAAAGAGGCCAGTTCAAAGTCACTTCCCCCTATTTAAAGCTGTCCCTCACCTTGAATACGTAATCCAAAACAGGAAACCCATTGGACCATGGGAAATGTAGTTTTTTTTTTCGTTTTTTTTTAAACCCTTGTACTTCGGTGTATTGTCTCATAGGTNGACTGAAAGTTCAAGAATGACAATTGGAATATTTTTAAAAACTAGGTAATTTCAAAGGAAGTAAAAATAAGATCTGAAAAGGCATGTGTATTCACAGTGTTACGATTAAAAATAATAAAGAGTGATATAATAATATAAATTAATATTTTAATTAAAGCCATGCTGATAGGGATAAAATCATTAGACCATGCGCTTTTAAGAATTCAAAACTGCAGCCCCCGCCATTTTTGTTACCTCTCCTCTCTTCCCATGCCTGCTAGCTAAAGAGGCCAGTTCAAAGTCACTTCCCCCTATTTAAAGCTGTCCCTCACCTTGAATACGTAATCCAAAACAGGAAACCCATTGGACCATGGGAAATGTAGTTTTTTAAGGTCCCCACGTGCCCATAGAAAATATATATATATATATATATATATACTTTTAGATGGTATTTCCCAAATTCCAATTAACAACAGGTAACCCACTGATGAACAGACACTTTTAGTAATGTTATCAAATAGAGTACAAGTGATAGCTAAAAGAGGATGATAGTATGACTTTTTTTCTCTAGCACTACTCTTTCAGTGCCATCCCTGGTTTATTTTACCTCCCCTCCCATAATTTCCTGGAAATACCTAAATGGGCTAATAGATTTCTTTCCTCTTCTATTGAATTGAGCTCCAACAAGTTGTCCAAACAATTCCCAATAATTCTGTCTTTTTTGGAGTGGAGGTGAGAGACAAAGAGACCCCAAGGGAGATCAGGACAAAGCCATACAGATCCAGACAGAGATAGACAACCAAAAATTATTTAAAACACCTATAAAGACCCTGAAATGGCAGTAATGACTACTAATTACCAACATTTATTCCAATGCTTCATTTATATTAAATACTCATTAAATAAATATGCATTAAGAAACTATCTTCATATCCTATTTTAGCCATGGTTACTAAACTGATAGAAGGGAATGATGTATACCTAATTTACCCTAAATTTGGGGAAGGATTTTTTAAGCCTCTTATCCTATTCTTAAGGACAAATAATATGGGTTTGTGTGTGTGTGTGTGTGTGTGTGTGTATGTGTGTGTTTGTGTATATGGAGGGGTTAATTGACTAGAAGATGGTACAATTAGGTGCTGCTATCCAACTAACTGAATCGCTAGATTTAAAAATGCCGGCTTTGAAGGCTAGTAATTGTCAAGTTGAATTTTATTTTGAGTTTAGTGAACCCAAAATCAGTCACCTTCCCATCTTCCCTGTCCCATTTAAGAGTTTTACCAATGACAACTAAAATTATAGTTGCAAAGCTTGTCAGTTGTATAGATTACACAAATTTGGAATCATACAAATCATACAGTATTGATATAAAGAAATCTTAATTTTCTACATTAATGGGTCAAATATAATAATATACATAGAGATGCATGAAAATATTCACTTTTGTATAAAAACAGACAAGTACATGATAAAGTAGCTGTGACTAAAAATTAATTCACCTGAAAAGACCTGTGAGAAATTATCTCAGTAGCTTTCACAAATTCATTGAGATTGAAGTGTGACATGAACACTAGAAACCTAAAAGAAACTTGCTCTGCATGGCAGGGGTAGGGAGGGGAGCATTGCATTTAAAAATATGATGTGATAATTAATCAATCCATATGTTAAATATTTAGAAATCATCCATGATGTGCCTCACAGAGCACACAGTGGGTAGGGCTATGAAGACAGCAATGCTTGTTCACATTTGTTCAACTTCTTTTTTCATTCATGGAAACATGTAGACATATAGCTATATTCAGTTGTGATCCTTGGTACATGTCCTGGTTAATCCACTTTTCAAATACTGTGTTTAGTTCAAACCTATATAGATTTGGAAGTATACTGACAAAATGGAAGGTGTCTAGTTTAAAAAAAAATGGTAAACAATGGAATTGAAGTCCTTGAATGATTTTGGTTGGAATAATTGAAGACATTTAGCTTGGAGAAAAACTGATGGGGGAGTCAGAGGTGGCATCCTCTATTCACTATCTTGAAATAGTTGAAGGAATGACAGGTATAAGATGGATGACATTTGTTCTATTTGATCCTCGAAGAATGAATTGTGCTCTATATAGATGGATGTTACAAAGAAGCAAATTTAGGTTTAATGTTAAGAAAATGAATTCACAACAATTAGCACTGTACTCTGACTGGGCTTCTTTGAGAGGGAACTGGTTCCTTCTAAAGGATAACATGCAAAAAAAGATTGGATGATCGCTTGTCAGAAATACTTCCAAAGGGATTCTTATTTCTGCATAGGTTAGTTAGTTGACTTCTAATATTTTGTCCATGTCTGGGATTCTGAAACTTCAGACCAAATAAAAACATAAGTACATACAGGATACACATCAGGAAGGTGGGTATTCAGTAAATTAAGTGGGTGATAAGAAAGTACATCAAGGCATCAAATAGTCTGAAGAATAAAAAAGATTCACAGAAAGATCATTGAACCAAATCAAGATTTGGTAATGAAGCTATTTAATGAGCATTTTCAAGCATCATTGCAGTATTAACAAAAAAGTTCATAAATCACAGAGTAAATGCAACTTTGAGGAATAAAGAAGCAATATTTGGGGAACTCCCTTCCATTATTTAACCAAATTGCCCATTATCCAGCATTTTGCCTTTACCTCTGATGTGCATGCACACTCACAGTATTCTTACTACCTGCATGACTTAGCAAGTTGTTCCTTGGAGAAGGCTAGGAACCAATGAAGCTTGTTTTATTATGGATTTGTGTCTTGTGCCTGATTGACTTGTTAACTTAATAAGTGACTTGGCTTAGAGCAACATGCTTTTCATTTTCTCTTGAGAAGGTTTCCCTCTGTGATGTCAAAAGTCTCTAGGATTCCGTCAATCATGTTATGAAGAATATTTGTTAAGTTTTCTGTCTTGACCGGTAGTAGATTTTGAGATAGCCACAATCAAGGCAAATATGGAATCTCTAGGTATATTTATTCGCACATGCAAAAAAAAATATCAAAGGCATATTATATGTCAGACATTATTCATGGAGTTAGGAATACAAAAAAAAACACAAAAAACATCAATATTCCCTGCCTTCAAGAGACTTTTGTTCTAATTGCTTTTCTGTGAATGGAATTCTTGAAGCTAGGAAAGATTTATTTAGAAGGAAGGTTTCAGAGTTATAGCCTTCCTGAAAAGGGAAGGGAAATTTACCCACAGATGCAGACCGAGGCTTAGTGACTTAGCTTAGGCAATTCCTCATTACAACCCATACAGTATAACTCCATTCCAGGGAGGAAGTAAACAAATATATAAGTGGAGGAAGGTAGTTACTAAGAGAAGGTTCCATAATAGAAAGCCTTGGAGGATAGTAGCCTAAAGACAAGAAGCAATAGCAGTGTAGGGTTACCTTCCACCCTTTAGACAAGGAAAGTATGCCTCAGATTGAGCAGCGCTCTAAGGCAGTGGCCTGTTGGTCTCCTGTGAATTATGGCTTTGGTGTATAATACAAGACTAAAACTATGGTGGCACATGAAAGCCACTGTGAGCCTGAAATTCCACAGACCAAGGGTAGATCTGCAGTGTCAGAGATTATGGCAGGAAGGACTCTAATGTAAAGGGAATGAAATGAAATATAATAAATGTTTATAATATTTTTTCTGATTACATATAATGATAATTTTCAACATTTGTTTTCTAGAATTTTGAGTTCCAAATTCTCTTACTCCCTCTCTCCTTTAACCCTTCCCTGGCATGGCAAGCAATTTGATTTGTTATACATGTGTGATCATGAAAAATATACTTCCATTTTTGTCCTTTTGGGATCAAAGGCATGGCATAAACAAGCAAAAAAGTCATGATGAAAATAATTAAAATACTATGTTTTGATCTGCATTCTACCAAAATATTAAGGAAAACAATTTCTACTGATTAAATGCTGTTTTTTTCTTTCTTCCTTTAAATTAAATCTTTGTCTCTGCATTCAAAATGATGTTGAAAACATAATGTGCCACTTACCCGCCTCTCTTCCTCTCTCACACAGTAATTGTTTTTGAGGCTATCACTCACATGGCGTATCATTTTTGAGTTACATAATTGGGGCTAGAATAACATAAAAGTAATTCAAACCTGGCCATTCTTAATAAATTCAAACTGGGCCATTTGTGTCATCTTTAGAATCATATTTGAACTGAAAAGTCAATTGTCTCTTTGTTAATGTATGGTTTCTTCCCCCATTCAATAAGGCACCCCTGTGCCCCCAAATAAAAAAGAAACTTGGTTATTTTCTGTGTAGATTTTTAGTCACTGAGAATTTGAAGATGTAAGAGAAATTTTCACTTCCTTCTAGGACTTTGTTATCTTTCAGGGAAAACCCTGTGTGTCTATATAAAATATCTTTATGTTACTTTAGTTATTCAATACATAATTTTATGTATACATATTCCTCACATGATAGCATGCAAACTCCTCAAGGGCAGTAATTGTTTGTTTTTGTTTTCATATCTCCAATGCCTAGAACAGAGTTTCACATATAAAATATATGTTAGGCATAGTGTTAGACATATAACCCTAACCCTCAATGCTTTTTTGAAATATTGATCACTTGAAATCATTTGACATAGATATCATTCAATCACATTCATGTGTATTGCATGGTCTGGAGTTATTACCCCAACCCCACACTCAGTTCAATCTTCAGATATTTATTATAATTTAAATCCTCAGAGTTTAGGGGAATCTGAGGTGTTGAAGGTGGTTTTCAGACTCTATTTCTCATAACCTCCACTAGTATGCATTTATCATTGAATATCTGTTATTCTCAACTAGTCAACCAAAAATACTCAGCTTTCAGAAACTAATATTTACTAAAGTGATAAAGTAAGAATTTATAGTGAAAAATTCCTCTCCCTCCCATGTGGGAGTAAAAGACTCCCACAGGTCCAGGAAAATCTTGGTGGCGAGACAGTGTTCGGCGACATGATTGAGATGAATGAGAGTAATCAGGATTTCAGCCACAGCCAGGCATCATAAAGATTGCTCTGGTCAGCTTTTGGGCTGTGTTTATTTTATACACTTTGAGATCACATATAAAGTTGACATGACTATCCATTCTCACCATACATCTTTTCTTAGAGACAATGTGTTAGGTGTGTTTGACTTATCTCTTGGGCTACAGTGGTGGGAAAATACAGGCTTTTTCATGGAGACAATTTCTCCAAATTTCATTTGTGATAATGAAATTAAATCTGCCCTGCCAATCCCTAATCTAATCACCAAAGATGAGAACATCCCCATTTAATTCACAAGTTGGGAATATTGTGACCCTGGTGTGCTAGAGTGAGTGACAAATCAGAATTTACTGACTGCCTCCTGGGCAGTCCTAAGAAAAGCATCTGTTGTGATTAGACACGTAAACTAAGAGGAAAACACAGGACATGACACAAGAGAAGCCCCTTTAAAAAAGAGTGACAACTTCCAGTAGCTCTTCTTCTGGTTTGTGACTTGGACCTAGAGAAGCGCTGGACATGGGACCCTGAGACCTTGGTGAGACTGTTCTTAAATCTTTCCCCTAGAATTACACATGGTGAGTGTAAATACTAAATATTTCTGGACTTCTCTAAAGGAATTGCTCTTTCAAAAGAGATTCTGTGAGTGAAGCTCCTGCTTCATTCATCTACAGTTCTCTGGGGGCCTCCAGCCTTGGGCTTAAGGCCGAGCCCCCTTCTACTGAGGACTAATTAGATCTGCCTGAGTTGAACAAGGGGGCTTAAGCAAATTACTTAGTGTGTTAGATTACTTATCCTGTCCTGTCCTCTCTCTCATTTTCTTATTTTCCCTTCCTCTTCTCATTTGTAAATAAACTTCCACAAAAGTCATTTTGACTTGAGGTTATTCTTTAATTGGGGATTGATAATTATTAAATTCCCTGGCAACCAAACCTTTTAATATCCACCCAATCAAAACCCCTTTTTTACCCCTTACATATTCATTGTTCTTTTATGTGTACTGTAACGAATCAAGGAGTGGGGAAACTTGGAGACTATTCTGGCCTGTTTTTGCAGGCACCTCTGTATGGGATTGAGAGGCCTAAGTTAAGGCTTTAAAATCTGTAACATTAACTCACTATATGCTGGTTCGTTGTGAAGTGACATCTAGGGGAATTTCTGTATAACAACATATAAAGGTGGGGCTTTTCCTAGGAGTTTTTAGGGGGCTTGTGAGGGTTCTAATAATGGCCTCTGATGTTCCTCTATATGTTCCTGGAGCTAAATAGAGATATTGATTACAATAATTTCAATAAAAGGGAATGTTAGTAAGAAAAAAGTCACATAGGGGAAGCTGAGTAGAATTACTATCCTTCTGTCATCGGCTGTGCAGGGTTCCAGAACTCATGCTGGCTGTGCAAATGTCATGTGCTTTGATGGCTTCTCACACTCCCACAAAAAAAAAAAAGTTAGAATACACACTTCTATTAATATGTATAGAGTCCAAGAGAAAGGAGATTTAGATTCAGAAAGCTGACATAATAGAGTAACTCACAGCTACTAGATTAAAGTCTTTATTCTGGCCCATCACATGGTATTAATGAAGTTTCACTTATCATTGTATAACTTTCTACATGACTCCTAGTAGGATACTAAAATTACCTTTTCTCATTGAATTTAGTTTATCTTTAATATTCTATATAAACACTTTCATTAGCTATCTTGGGGACACTGTTATGAAACCCATGAAGTCTAAAATCCAATCTTTTGAAGTTTATAATGTCAGTTTCTGGGTTAAGGATGAGGAGTTAGGAGATATGGACTCTTCCCCTCTGTTCTTCAAGTGATTCCCTTTTAAAAACTTGGATATAACTTCTTTCTCCTCTAGGGTATGCCCTTGATTCTGTAATATAAACAGGCACAATAGTGCTAAAATAGTTTATCGAAACCCCAGAAGTGGTGGCAAAGAATCTTCAACCCAATTTAGCAGTTCTGGTTGGGATGGATGGGGCATGCATTTCATTTCAAACAGTGGATCAAAACATTCTATCCCTTCCCAAACTGATTAATAGGGTGGTTTACACCTAGTCTAGACCTCTGGGTTTAACTGAGAATTCTAGGCCATCTCTCTTCAGATGGAATGGGATAGATTCCCATCATCACACATGGCTTAGCCACTCTGGAATCTACTAGGAAACCATTGCTATTTCTCTGAGCCTCTTAGAATCAATGCTTAAATCAAAACAAAATCGGCTAAACATGCCTGGAAGTTGTAGCACAGGACACTTACAGAGTTTACTTGTTGAGCTGTCATAGTCTTCCATAAATAGAACACCCTGTCTCTTGGAAAAATAAATAAGGTAATATAGCTATACCATTCCATTGACCGGAGTGCTGAGAAAAGATATTCCAGAGATGGCAACATTTTCTTTCCCTGCCTGTGAAATACCAGAGATCATATGATTCATTCACAATGGGAGTTTAACATTTTATCTTTATTGTGCCATGATTTTGTCCACATAATTCCCAAAATGGAAACTCCCAGACCAGATACAGATCAACATTTCCATTGTAATTTAATGCTGTATCTGCTGAAAAGTAAGGTGACATCCATGCTCATAATTATAGTTAGTATGAGTCAGAGGCAAGATGAGAATTCATATCTTTTTGTCTCCATAAAGAGAGTTCTTACATGTTTAGAATACTCCTTAATTGGACCAAAAATGAAATCACAAAATAAAACTATACCAAGAACTTATAATATGGGATCAAGGGTACCCTGAATCATAGCATCATGGCTAGTGAAGGAAGTAAAAATTAACTTGAAGTTCCTGTGATATCTAAAGTAGTATTTAGAACTGCTTATGGGAGAGCTGGAGAGAAAACCTGGGCTGGAAAGGAGGCTTTCTTCAAGAATGATGGGCTCAATGATTAGCTTTAAAATAGAGAAATTTATTAAGTTGAATGCAATTTGAATTTTTGAGTTGAATGGTCAGGAGGTAGATGCAGGTAGAATACTGCCTCCCAAAGGAGATGGAACTGGGATTATTATATACTTTTGTCAGCAGGATCTATGTGACCAGAGATGTGTTGACAAGGTGATGTTACTACATAACCAGGAATGGGGTGATGTTTTGTGCCCCAAAGACAGAAGGGGTGACCTCAGCATATCAGAGGATTATTAGATGTTTTAGATACAGCCCAATGCTCATTAGAATAGAACTGGGAGGAACATATCTGTGCTTATCAAGAAGCTAAAGGAAACGGCCAAAAGGGAGTGTCTCAGAAATCCTTTTCTTATCATATGATGCTCAAAGTCACCTTACTTTGGCCAGCACTTTAAGTAAAAAGGAATCTCTTATGTATTCTTTAACCTGGGTACCTCTGGGTTTTTTGAGGTGTCCAAGGGAAACCCATACCCCTATATGAGGGCCATAATCTTTCAAGAAATTATTATCAGATTCCTGGAATTTCACACTTACTAGGTTAAGCAATGAGGAAATGTGTTAAGTCTGTGGGACTTCAGATTCATATTTCAGGAATCATTAGGTCTTTGAGTTAAATATGGAGATGAAATCAGAATTACTTCCTATAAGCTGAGAGAGCGTCTCTCCTAGATGCACATATCCTCTCATTTGGAGAATGTGTGAGAGGCAATCTCTGACCCAGAAGAACAACACATAACTGAAAAGGAATCTGTTCCACCTTCAGAGAAGAATATTGACATAGAACTTTAAAGTTTATAAAGTGTTTTCCATCTCTTACTTTTTTGATCCAACCTCTGCCTGCAGACATCTGTAGAGGGAAGATACAAACTGCTTAAGGCAGTATAATTTCATTTTGATAACTCTAATAGGAAGTTCCCCCTCTTGCTCCCCAAATATTTAGGTAAAATTTGACCTCACAGAATTTTACCACTTGTTCTTCACTCAAAGTTTTACCAATTCAAGTTTAAAGCCAGTTCTGTTATTTTATACTTATCCACTATCCCACTTTCCAAGAATAAGAATTAAAGCCAGTAATTTTTTAAGAGTATTTTTATATATAAATATACTTTTACTGAAATCAAGTACTAGTTCCATTAAGTATGACCCTTTTGAGCTGGAATCTTGACTCAACTTTCATAGACTCAAATAAATTTAGCAATGTTAGTAAATAGGCGGATGGAGAATACTTACTGATGTTCCTTGTTATTAAGATTCAGACCAAATTGCAAGTGCCCCATTGTGTTTATATCACTTAGTTACAATGCAGAAGATTTTGTACTTAATCTACAGTTGAAAATCTGAGTATTTGAAATAGAGAGAGGAAAAGTAAGAAAGAAAAAGAGTGACAGTGAGAGCAAGTGAGGGAGAGAGATAGAAAAAGAGAGAAAGGAAAAAAAGGAAGGAAGGAAGGAAGAAAGGAAGGAAGGAAGAGTGGAAGGGAAATATAAGCAGTACAGTTGAGCTGTGGACAGAGTGCAGGAATTAAAAACACATTAGTTAAAATCATACATAATACATTTACTATCTGTGAGATCCTAGATGAATAACTTAATATCTGATTGCCTCAATTTCCTCATCTGTATAATGGGAACAACAATAGAGTCAACCTGAAAAAATACAGAACCACCAAAGTAATTTAAAAAGAACATGTTTTTAACCAGGACAAGGGAAACAATGAACTTTTTTTGGCCACCACACAGAGTCATGCTAATACCACAGTAAGTCAGGATCTGAGACTCTGGGAACAATGTCTCCAGGAAAATATACTAAGAATGCAAATTTCTATAGAAATTAAAAACAAAACACAACTTAGGCTTCTATTTATACCTGAGGGAATATACTCAAAGTAAAACAAATAACTGGTTACAAAGGGGCTTGAGAAAGAGGTTGTAGTCTGAGGCTGGGCTATCTGCAAAAGGCCTAAATACAATAAAAGAAACTAAGAGGACAAAATAACGTACTGTGATATGCAGAAATGGGCAGCCATTTTCTGTAGGTACAAAATAGCAGTTTGCCACTTTAGAACACAGAACCCTGGCAAGCACCCCAGGGCATGTGCCAAGGTGACACTTAAGAACACGGTATAAATTGGGGTCCACAAACCCCTGAGACTTTGACTTCTTTCTCTCATCTCCTTGGATTAGGGAGGAGGTGGTGGTAAAGTGGGCCCCCAGAGGTTTGGAAGATTGGATTAGTCAGGCAGGTAGGGACAACCTTCATTGCTAGCCAAATCAATGTCTTATTGGCATAGCCAACAACCTTTAAATCAAGCAAGAGTGAATAGCTAACTTCAGGAAAACAACAGCATCTGACCCAGGGGCCTGACAGCCACTGGGCTCAGCAACAAACAGCAACAGAGTTGGGGAGAGACACATAAGGTCTTCCCATACTCTGCACCTTAGGAACAACTTGTGTTTCAGTATTTATTTTAGTCTTAATAATTAGGCAAGATCATTTAGAGTACCTTCACCCATTTTCATTCTCCCTCTTACCTACCCTCAGTTTGATAACAAATAAATCCAGTTTGATCCCAAAGCCTAATCATCTTTGAAAGGCAACTTTTTACCTAAGTAACAGTAACTAGTTTCAAGCAGTCAGATCAGGGTAACATCTCTAACTTGCTATCGTCATTTCAAGCCAGTGATAATCCTTCTATCAACTTCCTGGCTGGATTTGTTTCTAATGCTTGTGTTTTAGCAAAGAATCTTGAGTTTTAAAGGAGGCTTAGCCCAGCTGGTGTGGAAACAAAACCTATACTCACATCTAGCTGTGGTTAGGGTCTTTCTCTCCTATTTGAGCAACCATCTCTAGCATCTCCTTAGCCCCTTACTGCTCATAACAGTACTTAAGATTTTATTATCACCACTATCCAGTCTGTTTAAGGAATGATTAATGCATGTTTATGGCTTATTGTTCAGTCTGGGATGAGAGTCAGACTGGAAATTTCTTGGAGGTAAGTTTCCATGGGACAGAGGAAAATTTGGGGTTTCATAAAAACAAGGTTGTTATTTCCCCTTTCTGATCATAGCAGTTCTGCCATTGACCATAAAAGGGTCAAAGGACATTGTGTCCAGGGGAGTCAGAGAATGGCCTTCTGTAACCAAAGGTAGAGGGGAGATGAGAAACCTAAGTATGCAGTTAGTTTCAGAGGGCACTCCCCAATAGCACAGACATAATGACAGTTAACCAGAAGACAGGCATTCCACTTCAGCAAAATCTAAACAACAACAATAAAACTATCAATTTCCCTTTTACATCCTGTGAGTCTGATCAAGACTTCAATGACCTTCTTCTTTCATAGAAGTCTCTCTTGGAATGGGACTGGTTCAGGCAACTGTGTAGCTTAGTGGATTGAAATTCAGTCCTAGATATGGGAGGTCCTATGTTCAAATCTGCCCTCAGACAATTCCTATCTATGTAACCCTGGAAAAGTCACTTAACCCCCATTGCCTAGGCCTTAGCACCTTCTGCCTTGGAACTGTCTAGAGTAAGAAATTAGTGTATTATTCTCCAGTTATTAATAGCTATCAACATCTAAGCTTGTGTTCCCCTCCTTCGTAACCTAACAAAAGTTTTGCAGCTTTAAATAAGTCTGTCTGGGAATTGCCCTAACCAGGAGTCCCAGGTTGATTGAATTGCATCCTTCAGTACCCACAATCAAATCTTAAATACAAATCTTGAGTATCTTTTTGTCTTAGAAGTCTATCCTATTGTATCTTTGTATTTGGATTATTGAAGCTTTTTCCAAGAGGTTAAAACCTATGACTTGACTGATCCTCTCTACAGCCCTTCCTAGAAAATCCAGTCCTGAACTACTCCCCTCCTTGTATTTGTCTCCAACTTCCTGGTCATTTCTTTAAAATGCTGATTTGCTTAGGTCTATCCATTTATGAAGCTATTCTCTAGTTTCTTAAAGATGTTAATTAGCTTGAATGTGTTTATTGTAATCTTGAACACAAACTGGGAGTCCTTGTGAGCCACTTTCTGGGTGGCTGGTAAAGTATAAGTCCCCTTTTCCCTTACATTGCTAACAGCTGAGTGCATTGCTTCCTTTGACCTAGTAATACAGGTGTTTGTTTGTTTGTTTGTTTAGCAACAATTAGCCTCTAACCCTCCTGACTCCTTTCATTTGGGAGGAACCTATCATCTTGTAGCTCATATTCCCAGAGTGTTGGAGAAAGTTAATAATTTCAGCTCAGTTTTGTTGTTGTTGTTAGAAGGTACTAGTTATTGCACTAAATAGAGAAAGCTTAACCTTATCTTACTTGTAGAAGTTTGCTCTCTCTTTAAGGCCTTTCCAAAACCCCAACATGAGTCTCAAGCATGGTACCACAAAAGCAGCTCTGAGGTGTTTTTACCTTAACTGTGCCTAAAATAGAAAGCTTTTGTTTTCCCTCACTAACTTAACCTCAAGCTATAGCCTTTTGGTCATCCTCTATTCAAAGACTGATTGAGGTGTGTGTCCATCTATTAGCCTTCTGAGGTTTTTACTCCTAGACAGTGAATACTAAGCTAGTGCAACCTACAGGAAGGAAGTAGATTTGCAACCAATTTAATAAGTAGAATTGCAACATGACCCAGTTTCCTGCCTATATCAAACAGCTCCCAATCCGGGAAAGTATTACAGAGCTTGCACAGCTCAAAGTTTTGGAGTGTCTTTTCTTACTACCATTCCTGGACGCACTTGTCCTTGCAATTAGCTTGAGTAATCCTAAGATTCATGGGAGATATTCATGTCCCTATACACCCTTGCCATTTTGCCCTGCCTGGTCTCTGCAACACATCCAATATGGGGTTCGTCCACACTATTCCCATTGTGGGTATGAGGAACCCCAGAGGTGTGACCAAAGGAATCTAGATGGATGATGATCCTGGGGAGAGGAAAGAACTTTACAGAGTCTGTAGGTGAATTTTTAGCTTTTCAGACTCCATTGTAACTGATTTAGTTTGCTCCCCTCCAAATAGTGAAGTCTGCAATGAAGTTATTGAATTTGGAGAAAAGGACTCTTGAATTCAGTGCCTGTATTCTGTCACATATATTGTATTTGCTGATTGCTTTATGATTTAATTTTGTTTTTTTTAAGTTCACATATTGATCTAATCTAATATCTTCTGATATACTAAGTCATTTTCAGGTACTATGTTTTGACCATTTAGGTATATATTCTGCTACATTGTCTTTATTTGTACCTCCCCATATGACTGGACTGGAGAAAATACAATTGTAAAATACCATAAACCATTTGCACAAACCTTTTTCGGTGACAAAAACCATAGGTCCTTATGTTTGGTTTTTATGGGTTATTTTATTGATTGTTTTTTATGTTTTTTACTTCCTTTTAACAATTTATTGTAATACCTCATAACTCAGCCATGTATCTCAGGGTGATATGTGTATTTGTCAACACCCTCCTCAGGGGGGATTATATTATTGTCATAAAATTCTAGTTTTATAAAATTTTTTCTTCTTTGAGTGTAATTTTAGGATAAAAAACTTGCTACCACCCCGAATCAAGAAAGTGAACTGTTTGAAGAAGGTGCCCTGGAGATGCCTGCAGAAACCATACACTGCACCAAAAGATCCAGAATGAATTTTGGGATGTAGTGAAATTGAACTATGGGGGGTTGAACATATTTTTTGAATATATACTCATGTGCCAATGGGGACTGCCCCCTAATTGGCTTTTTGTCAATGAGCCTATCAATCATTAGTTTTGTTCTTTTTCTTTTATTTCCTCTTATCCCCAAATTATTATAATTTCCCCTTAAATAGTACAATATTGTATGTACCTCTAGTTAAAGATCTTTAGAGATATATGTTGGTTATGTGTACTGATTCCATGGGGAAACTAGGCATGTAAATCTGGGAGATTTCTATATGCTCATTTGCCGTGCGAATCGCAGGATGAATTGTGTAATTAGAATCCGTTACCCTGAAAACTACAATTCCCAACATCCCATGTTTCCTCTCATGTTACATGCTGACTTAGGGAAGATATAAATCTGATGTAGCCCCGCCTCTCTCTTTTGATCTGATTGGTTTGATGGAGGTGGCAACATGAAAGTCAGGAGACTTGCTCATGTGATTTTAATTTTGTTAGATAATTAGGTTTTTTTACTTCTATTTTCTTTTTATTCCTTCTACTTCAAGTGATTATTAATAAACTTTATAGCATATAATTCTTAGCATGTTGGACATTAATTTAAAGCATACATAAAGACATTATAAAGCTATTCAACACTATCTCCTATAGAACCCAGAAAGAGTCAGAATTAAAAATCCAGGCCCATGTATAATATTATCAGGCTTGTCTGTAAGAATTCCTAACTTACAGACCTTTGGCTTCCAAACATTCCCCCCTTATCTGAAGGGACTGCCCACCTTCCAGACCTCTCCCCTGCTGGACCATCTACCTTGGAGACAGTCCCACTATCCCAGCCCTTGCTGCCTACCACTCTATAAATACCCAGCTCAGGTGGTCACACATCAGACTTATGATGTGAGACCCTTGGTTTAAACTAAAACAATAAAATCCCTTTGCATCTTGCATTGGTGATTAAGACTCAGTTACTGGCATAATTCTCTGGGCACTTCACTCCAACTATTATAAAATTGTTAGAATCCCTTTTGGAAGACTTCCCATAAGCAAGGGATTTTTCTGTGAATTTTGGGGCATTGGTGTTGGGTCAATGACTTGAAACAGTGTCCCTCCTCCCATCTCTTTTAATAAAGTATTATATTTTAAATGATTAATTTCCTAGGTTTATATATATATATATATATTTTTTTTTTTAAGTGGTAAAAGAGAATGAACTTTGAAATTTTTAAGGTCCCCTAAATTTCCATTCCATATAAAACCAATATTGATATATTGATTCTAAGGTAAAAGGTAAGGGTTTTTAAATAAAAATGACTGGTTCTCAAACCATTTCATTGCTAAAAAAAGAAAACATGGGAAATTTATAACCAAATTCTCAAATAGTAACTAATTGACTCTTCAGATATTTGCTCCTAAGAACACATAGGATTAAATTACACTCTCAACAGAATCAGACTTTCAATAACTTTGGCCTGATTGGAATGTTCTGTTGGTCCTTCAGTATTACTTGATACTGGTGCTTTGAACTATATGAAAAGGTATACTCATTAGCTAGCCTTTAATAACATCTTATTATTTCAATTAGAATCCACCAGCAAGTAGAAATAGATAAGCCATACTTGCTAAGTATATACAGTTTACCTATCAATACCAAAGTAGTTGCATAGTTAAAAGCAACATTAAAAATCAGATATATACTGTCAACTGTCTTCATGGAACCCCCAAGTTTGCCCCTGTCCCTTGGGAACTTGCCTTAAGGTTAAGTCCCAGACTGGCATTGTCTTAGACTGAAGAATAAACCTTAAAGTACCCAATCATCTGGTCATAGATAGAATTAGCCTGTATAACCAATCTTAAGTACCCTTTTGTCTTAGGAGTTTCTTCCATGGTATCAGAAACTCTCCTGAAGTCCAGCCCTTGGCTTCAATTATCCTTCCCTTATGTCCATTGTAAAGTCTATCAATTAAGCCTTACTGGCCTATATTCCCCAAAAGGTATATAAGAACCTCAAGTTATTCAGCTCATTGTAAAAATCTACTTTGAAGGAACTTTTTCTGGGAGACATTTTTCCCAGAGTCCCAGAGCTTTGGCTATGTGTAGTATCTATTGCTTGACTCTGTATAGTGGCTGATCTGAGTATTATCTTCCTTTCTCCTAACTACTTTGGTGGTTCTGTGTTTTTCAAGGTTGACAATACTAAACTATAGAAATAACTATAAAAGCAAACACATATACACACACAACATTTTTGTCAAGGTTTGTGAACCTGCAAATGACCTACTCACTATTTGTGAAAAGAAATAAAAATACTAACGAATATCAAATAAAAATTCTTATTGAGTATTTTATTATAAAGCCCAAAACAATATTAAAAACTACTTTCTCAGGTACATATTGCATCAGCATTGATAATTTTAAATGCTAAAAGTTCTCCCATGAAAATTTTATCTCAAAAAATAAATTGAAATTAAATTCTAAAATTCTAAAAATTAAAATTAAATTCAAAAATTCAAAATTAAGTTCAAACTTCTCACTTCCTCTTTTGGAGAATGAGATACTAATTCGATATTCTCATTTTCCCCTTCTAAAGAATGAAATTCTGAGGTTCTAAAAAGCAAAATCTTTTAATTAATTTCTGCTACTTATTTAACAACCATAACCATACTCAAATGGATTGGACATTTCCCTCTCATTCATCATTATTTAAAAAACAACAACAGCAACAAAAAGATAGATCCATTGAACTCTTGTGCACTTTCAGGATATCTTTTCTATATACTTATATGTTAAACAATACCAAATTAGCACACCATATCCAAGTGATTGGATGTCTTTTCCAGGCAACAATATCATAGATTATTCTTTTCTCCTGATAACTAAAACTAAGTATTCATCTGCTTGATTGTTTGAATGGCTAAAAATTCTATATATTTGTGTTAACTGGGTTTCTGGAACCCCAAGTTTACTCCTATTCCTTGGGAACTTGCCTTAAGGGAAGTCCCAGACTAACCTCTGGCTAAATAATCGACTTTAAAATATTTAATGATCCAACTTTAGGTGGGACTAGTAGACATAATCAAATCTTAAGTATGCTTTATGTCTTAGAAGTTCCTCCCAGTGTGTCAAAGTCCTTCCCAGGCAGTCCAGTCCTTGGCTGGACTGTTTTTTCAGTATCCATTGTAAAGATCAGCCTCTCTCTGATAATCCTGTCTTGGACTTCCCATTTTTTGTAGCCATTATAAAGACAATCAATTATACTTTCTTCTCTTTAGTTCCCCAAAAGGTATATAAGATGACTATATTCTACTGTTCTTTGGAGAATCATCTTTGGCAGTGATTCTCACAGAGACACTATCCCAAGAGCCCCCCAGAGTTTTCACTCTGTGTGGTATTTAGCTCTGGACTTTGTGTGGCTGCCTAATATTAAGAACTTGTCTCTTTTCCTGATTAAAGTTTTGGTTTTACAACTACTTTGGTGGTTCTATGTTTTTCAAAGTTGACACTTGCATCTCTAATTCCTATGTGTTTCAATATTAACCTGTCTAGGAGTATATACCCTTTCATGATTATAGAAAAGCTGCCATAAAAGAAGAAAAAAGGGACATAACTAAAAATAAGGGAAAAGAACTCCCCTATTTTAGAGTATTAATGCCAGGTATAAATTGGCAATGATGCACAGCCATGTGTATAACCTGCCAGGTATAAAACTGAAATTTTCTTTTGACAAATTCTTTTATGAAACCCTCAAATTTACCTTTGTCCCAGAATGAACAATAAGCCATTAATCACCCATTAATCACCCTGAATAGAAGTGACAGAGATGCTTAAATTTTAAGTATTCTTTTCGGGTTATTGATTTCTCTTTCTGATTTTGGGGTTTTCCCAGATACCCAAGCCACAGGCTACAACTTCTTTCACAAACTCCTATGTAAGGAGTCAGTTGTTCCTCTGGTTACATTCCCTAAAGTGTATATAAGACCCCAAGTTCTTTAGTTTGATGGAAATTCCCATGATGGACATTCCCATTCGTATCTTTTCCCAGACACTTTGTTCCCAGAATATTAGAGCCAAGCTCTGGGTGGTGTGGTGGTATCGGTTTGTATGTTGCATAACTGTGTGGTGGCCATAAAAACTCTGTCTTCCTTGTCCTGATGAAAGACTTGTTCTTTGTAGCTCCATTAGTAGTTCTGTGTTTCATCCAGTGGAGACTTTCTGGGTAAAACAATGGAGAACCCTCTTAACTTTCCCATAATACAAAACTATAGCTACCGGAAGACACCCAATTGGGTTGCTTACATTGCCAATCAATTGTTCCATAGAATTTCTACTAATTATATTCCCATACAATTTCACCTCAAATGACAGTCCTCTCCAGTCTTGTTTAGATTTTAATATAACTATCTCCTGGTGTTAACAATTAGACATACAAAAAAATTATCAGGCTCCACTATTCCTTCCAAAATTCTCCTGACATCACATTGAGAAATAATTACATTCTACAAGTCTACATAAATACTGAACACATAATAATTTATGCAAACTTAGAAAAACACTCTGGAAATTTTGCTGTAAATATCCAGTTTAAGAAATATTTTAAAACTTATAATAAAATTAAATACAAATATGTTAAAATTTCCCTACTTTAATTAGCTGATAGGACTAGCTTTTTTTTTTCTTTCTGATTTTTTTTTCAGTTCTCAGGTTAGATTAATTGCTAGTCTTAAAAGGTACCTCACACAATTTGGAGCCCATTGGAATTCTCAGGGGAAAATAAAAAGGTCAAATTTTATATCCGACTCAGGGAAAAATTTAAAAGGGGAATGAAAGGGAAAGCAATATTGATATTTCCAGTTCAATAGTCTTCTACATCTTTTACCTGGTCAGTGGGATCTTTGAATCATCAATGGGGTGAGCAGACCAATCTATGTATAAATAAATAAATAAACCAATAAATGTATTCATCTGTCAATTCCCTTTAACTTGGCTAAAGAAGGGTTGGTTAGGAGAACTTGAAGAGGTTCTTCTGATATGACTTGTGCAGATTTATTTTCCTCTATACCCAGTCTCCAGGTTCCAATCATAGTAAAGAGATTTGGTTCAAGTCAGAATCCTTGGAAATTGAGAAATGAGATAGTTAAGGTTTTGGAACTTTTGTGTGAGTCCTTTACAATATGACAAAAGGGAAGTCTAAGTACTTATGGAGTTTCCATAAGGGAAAAATGGTTCATTGGGTGGTCAATGATAATCTAGAAAGGTGAAAAGGGGGACAAATGGGTGGCTCAGTGGATTGAGAGCCAGGCCTAGAGATAGGAGATTCTAGGTTCAAATCTGACCTCAGACACTTCCTAGCTGTGTGACCCTGGGCAAGTCACTTAACCCCCATTACCTAGCTTTTACCTCTCCTCTGCCTTAGAAACAATACACAGTATTGGTTCCAAGACAGAAAGTCAGGTTTAAAAAAAAAAAGGAAAAGGAAAGTTTTCCAAAAGGAGTGGCCCTAAGATTTAGAAGAACTAGTGGAAGAATCTTGGGCATGGCATATTTAAGACATCTATGAATTTGGCAAGTTGAATCTTAATAATTCTGCTGGTATATTCTACCTATTGTGGAGGCTTGAGGTGAACCCCTGGGGTTTGGGTCAGTGCCCTTTGCAAGAATGCAAGACTCAAAAACTTAGCTTAAAAATAAAGAGATATTTATTAATTTAGAAAGTAATGGTGAATGGTTGGGAGATAGGCTCAAATGTGTAGACTGTCTTCTCGAAGGCATGCACTCTGGGGATTTTATATTTTAATTACAGCATGTGGTATGTGACTTGAGGACAGTATGAATTGTGTGTATGTTGGGGGGGGAGGGGGTTGATCACTTGACCAGGGTCAGAGTGGTGACTTATGTCCTGAAAACATAGGATATAGCTTAGAAGATAGGTAGATGTCCTTGATTTCTCTAAGTGTGGAATTTGGGAAAATCAAGGATCACTAAGCACTCATCTTGGAAAGGAACTGGAAGCCAACCCCATGGAACCCTGAGACAATTCTATTTGGGAGGGGCCAGCAGCAAGAGGAGTTTGGAGGAGAATTCTGAAGGTCCTAACTGTCAAAAAACAGACTCTGGAGAAGACTGGAGCTGGTGCTCAGTGGAAGAGGGGGTTGGGAGGATCTGGGAGAAGTTAGCTTTCCAAACCTGAAATTACCTGGCATTTTGGTGTCTACAACAGCAAAACTCTTTCTATAGACCTTCATTGCCAAACAGGAGGAATCTGTGATACTCATGCTTCAGTTGGCCATAGTGCCCAGACTCCAGAGGGAGAGGGCATCGGGGGACCTATCCTTGATTCTGCTTGTATCCCTTCCTTGCAAATATTCCCCTGTCTGTTAGTGAGAGTTAAGGTTAGGTTATTGTTAGGTGAGAGAGAATCAGTTATTCAGTTCAAGCTACAGAAGAAACCAGAACTTCTTTCTTGTTGGGGGGTTGATAAGTAATAGAGAAGTTATCCTGATTCCCCCCTTACTCATGTTCCACCAATATCTATTACTCAGATATCCTTGAATTTCCTTGTCTTTATAATAAATCATTTTTAGTTTATTAGAGGTAGCTTAGGGTGTTGCTTGGAGAGGAGAAAGACTGATCTTGGAGCTGAGGGGCAGATCATTACCTGACTCCATCTTGATGGGCAAAAGCTAACTTGAACTTAGGAGTGAGGCAACTTGTCTCAACAGGGCTGGCTCTGAGTGGGGATTCAACCCATTAGGGTAACAACCGAATTCCAAAACCTTCCTTCAACATACCCACTATAGCTTTGCCAGTTTGGGAACCTCTTTGAGTTTATTCCCTCATAGGTTGTCCCCAGGGTGACAAGCTATACTGGTCCATTGAAAGCTAACAAGGGGGGAGTCTCGATACAACCCACCACTACCATCAATATTCACCCTCATACATTTCAACCCAATGAGAATTAAGGCATAACCAGAATATTTATTTCTATGTCCATCTCAAGACTGAGGGAAGAATCCAATGGGGATAATTCTCTCAAGGGTCTTTCTCTTTGATGTCCAGGATCTTATCAGTAGTCTTTGATATTTATGGGCTAGTATTTATAAGACTACAAGGAAGCAAAGGAATTTTCCAGCTTAGTTTTGCCTGAAGCACTTCTATAATTTGGGGGTACAGCATCCCATGCCATACCTACCCTTAGGACTATGGATGATAAGCACAGTGTAAATGTTGAAGTCCTGACCAAATTGTTAAAAGCTGAGTAACTACTGAACCTGTGAAATGGGTTCCTTTGTCACTATGAATCTCCTTGAGAATTCTCCACATTGAAAATATTTTTTTTCCTCAGTTGATACTTGGCTACTGCTGATTCAGTGGCTTGCCTTCAAGATGAATCTTTTATCCAAAGGAAGAATATGCAAACCATGAATAACACAAATTTAAACCCAGAATGAGGTGGAAGCTAAATCAAATTAGTTTGCCTCATTTGAAAGGGGGCCTAGGGAAGAGAGAATTTACCTTGGGGAGGATGGAGGACTAGGCTGACATTATATTTGGGGTAGATTTTACATTGAAATTTACCTCATTAGCTTCTCATCTCATCTTTTCTCACCAATATTTACAGGAAATACTAAGTAACTTATCAGGCCCCAGTGACTCAAATAATATAAATATTCCATTGTAGCACCCTCTTGCTGTTGGCCCCTTCCAAAAAGAATTCTCTCAGGGTCCAATTTTGGCCAACCATTCTTGGGGTGAGATTTTGTAAATTTTTGTCACCTATCTAAATATCTACAGGTCTATAATTTGGGGAAATTTACTCAACAGCAATCCCCAGTGGATGACTTCCTGGGACAGACACCAATCTGTTCAACAAACTCCTGATTAAAGAGCGGTTCAGTGCCCCAAATATATGAGCTTGTTGTCAAGAGTTTCATTCACCAAGTCAACCTGCCTAGTTGGTCCAGATTGGAACTCACTGGGTTCCTATGGATATCACATATCTCGGATCACTTTAGCAGGTGGTTCAGGTAGCAATAACTTCCAACCTCTATAGAACTTCTAAATATGTTAAACTAGAAAAACACAAAACCACTAAAGCAGTTACAAAGAATAAGTCTTTATTCAGGATAAGGGAGACAATGCTCTTATGGCCACCACATAGTCTCTCTCTCTCTCTCTCTCTCTCTCTCTCTCTCTCTCTCTCTCTCTCTCTCTCTCTCTCTCACACACACACACACACACACACACACACACACACACACACACACACACACCATTACCACACCAAACCATGTTCAACTTTGGAAACAATTTTTTGGGGGAAAATACACCATGAATGGGTATTTCTGTTGAACTCAAGGATTTGGTGTTCTTTTTATACCTGAGGGAATAGACCCAAAGAAAAATAACTGTTTACAGAGGACCATGGGAAAGAGGTTGTAGCCCGAGTCTAGGGTGTCTAGGAGAGCACCTAAATACAATAAGAGAAACTTAGAAAAAAAATATGGTACTTAAAACTTGACTATCTCTAATGCTCCTATTTAGGGTGCTCAATGGGTGCTCAATGTCTAATTGTTCAGTCTGAGACAAGGGTCAATCTGGAAGTTTTTTGATGGCAAATTCCCATTGGCCAATGGTAAACTCAGGATTTCATAAAACAAGGCTGTCAATAGCCTTCTACCTCCCAGGATTATTGTAAAGATTGGATATGCTAATATCTGTAAGACACTCAAGATGATGTTGACACATAATAGGTGCTATAAAATACCAGCTATGATTATGTTCACTATTATTGGCATGGGCATTTACCCCCCAAAACTAAAGAAGTGTTTCAGGCAAACTATAAGCTGGGAAATTCTTTTGCTCCCTTCTATCCTTATGACTCCTAACCCAAAACACCTTCTAACTCCTATAAGACCCTAAGAGGCTTATCCTTCTTGGATCATCCTTTAGATGGACAGAGAGATACACCACCTTGATATCATCAAGTTGTATCTCAGACATCCATCTGCCCCCTAAACTATGAGGCAGACCCAGTCAGATGACAAGACCCCCTGCCCCCATTGAAAGCCTGAGTGTTCACCATGACACAGAGTCACATCTACATTGTTGTAAAGAGTATAAAATCCCCAGAATTGATGTCATCTGGAGGATAGCTTTTCCATTCATGCTGTCCTCTCAAGGAGTAGCTTCCCATCTTGCTCTTCCACCTTCCTATTCTCCTGGCCATTCTCAACATTACTTTCCAAATTAATAAATTTCTCTATTTTACTTTTAAGCTAAGATTTGGAGTCTTGCATTCTTGTAAAAGGTATCCTTCCTGAACCCAGGGGTTCACCATTATACCCCACAACATTGGCTATACCCTACAACATTATGAATAGAACTTATTTGAGGATAAAGACTTTTACTTTTTTTCTCCTTGTGTCTCAAGTATCTAGCAAAAGGCTGGACAAGCAGTAGATGTTTAAAAATGTTACTGAAAGGACTTTAGAAATCCTTTGTTCTAACCCCCAACTTATTATAATTACATTCCCTACAATTTTCCAAACAGATGGTCTCTAGTTGTGGTCTCTTCAGCCACATAGAAGAAGCAAATGTTAGCAGAGCTAGCTCTCCTGGGTCACTAAATGGATGTAAACAAGATTATTCCCTTCTCTGAATCTCTCCATAGTACATGAGAAGAAGATTCGGGAAATATAGTGAATTGAACAGACTATAGTGAATGTCCAGTACTGATGATAGCGAACCAAACATAGCTTCTAAATCATAAAAACTGAACGTGGTTTTCACCAAGGGAAGAACAAGATTCAAAATCACCCATTTTGTTCCTGCTAGCCTTTTATTCTCAAGACAATTGTTTTAAGGAAAGATTGCTTCCTTGATTAAAGCCAGAAGTAAATGAAAGTAGGCTTGGATTTCAGAATTGTGACTCAGTTTCATAAATCTGATATTTCACAACTGGGAAACAGGTTTGGGAAATGTGAAGAGCTCAGATCGTGGTAGAAATCCTTATTAAAATGAACATTGGCCTGGAAAGCTACATTGGGGGAGTAAGCATTAGGGTAAGTCTTGTTTGAACCTGTGATTTTAAGTTAGGGAATTCCTTAAGTGAAAATGTCTACATAGAACAGTGGATTAAGCACAGGATTTGTATTCAAGGATATTTATGTCTGAATCCCTGACTCAGGCAACAACTAGATGTGTGAAATTTGGTAGCTCGCCTAATTTTCCAATTTCATTTTTCAAATGGGAAAAATAATAGCACATTCAATACAGAATTGTTGTAAGATATAAATGAGATTATAGATTATATATGACAATTTTGTTTAATGAAACCCCAAATTTATGCTTGTCCCAAAGGAATTTCTATTCAAGAAACTCCAGATGGACCCTTTCTTCCAGACTGAACAATAAGCCATCAAGCACCCACTGAGCAGCCTGGATGAGAGTTGCAAAAGTAGTCAAGTCTTAAGTACCCTTTTTGGTCTTCTCAGTTACTCTTATTGTCTTTAGGTTTCTCCTAAGGTACCCTAGCTTTGGGCTACAACTTCTTAGCCAACCCCATAACTAATAGTCAGTTATCTTTGGTTATATTCCTAAGGTATAAATAGAACTCAGAGTTGTTTAGTCCAACAGAAATTCCCATTGTGGTGTATTTTATAGGAGACATTGTTCCCAGAGTCTCAGAGATTGGCTCTGTGTGGTGCTGAGTGTGTATAATTCTGTGTGGTGTCCATAAGAGCATTGTCTCAAGTCTGGATTAAATACATGGTTTTGTAACTGCTTTAGTGATTCTCAGGTTTTTTTTCAGGTTTACATATGCATATATACAGTATATAAAGAAATATATAAATATCATATGCATACATGTATGTATACACATACTATATAATATGTGTGCATATACTCTGTTCATACTCACATGTATTATATCATTGGCACATGTGATGCATACGAATGCATGAGTATATGTGTATATATCTATTCATGTATGTGTATATAAAATTAAAAAAAATTAAATTTTATTTTCCTGACTCTAATTCCAGTGGTCTATAAAATGCATCCATTATATGATTGTGTCTCTTCATTATCTTCATTTTAATATTTCAAGTCATATGTTTTTGTACATGTCATGACTGGTCATATTTCAAATGCTTACATATGCTTTATTGCATTCCATGCTCAATTTCTATTAGACTTTTTTCTTATTTTTATAAACGGTTATTTTGATTCTTGTGATTCTTACTGATTCCCATCTCTTGAAATGGTATACTATTTCTACCCATATTCAAGTCCCTGGATCAGCTCATCTTTGACACTTCACCTACATCATCCTTCAGATTTCAGTCAGTCAGTCAATAAACAATTATAAAGAACCTCTTTTGTGTTGGGCATAGTTGTGTAATCACTAGGGTATAAATCAAAACACAGACTATCCTACTGAAGGAGCATATATTCCAATGGGGCAAAATAACAGAGACAGAAATTCTGAAAAAAGAGGAAGGAAAGAAAAAAGAGTGGAGAAAGATTCCCATTATGAGGATGTTATGGAAATACCCAAAAGCAAATTGGAGATGGGAAATAGGGATAAGTCTGTGTTGATCCCCTTACTTAAATTGGGAGCCTAAGGCCCATGGCTCTGCAAATCAGAGGCTGAGGGACTTGATTAGAAGTATTGAAATGCAGATCTCATTTTCCTAGCTTTAGAACCCTAAGGTACCAGAGATGTATAACCCCCATATTTTCCATTTAAGACAACTGAATGCCACCCAAGTTAAATAGCTTATTGAAGGAAAAACAAACAAACACAAAGAAAAGACCTGAAGCTAGACTTAGATCTCAGATCCCCTCTTGACCTCTTTTCCAAGTCTCCTCAGCAAAACACCTTCTCATTCAGAGATCTAACTAGTTTACTATCTGATGGCTGTGCTAGTTCTCCTTTTGCTGTGACACTGGCTGCTACTAAGATTCAACGTTATTACTCAATCACTGTGTAACCCTTTAGTAAAAAAAGCCTGGGATTAGGGATGGCTACAATCTAGCCAACATATCTAAACTTTATATCATTCAGGAAAAAAAAATCAATGAGTGGTGAGCATTTAGTGTCTCCTAAGCTCATTTTTGGAATATAATTAAGCATCTCGTGGAAGACCCTTTCCACATCCTTTCATGAGATTTAGGGTCAATTTATAATTTACTGTAACACCTCAATGACCCAAGAATATACATAGAAAGTGATTTACAAAATCAGTTAGCAGAAATTTGTTAAGTACCTATTTTATGTCAGACTCTGTTGTTTATTCTTTTCTCTCAAAGAAGACCAGTGATATCACAATTTGATATCTTGACTTACATTTGAGTTGGATTTAAGTGTGGCAAAGTTGTGGAAGGTTGTTAGCTTCACTGCCTCTTCTAGAATCATTGAAGTTCAGGGGCAGGACAAAAACCAAAATGACTGACCATGGCCAATGCTGCAGTGGATGATCTTGGAGTCTTTGATTTATGATTGAGTTCAAGGCACTCCACAGGCTTGCTTCAACTCCAAGCTCATGACTTCCCTTGGCAGAATGGGGAGAGGAGAAGAATGAGCAAGGCCCTGTGCTATGCACTGGAGATAGAAAAAGAGGAAACACCAGTTTGCTGTCAATATGATGGGAGAACTGACATACAAACAGAGGTATATAAAGCAAATGATATTCAGGACAGCTAGGATAGAATGAATAGGGGGAAGGCAATAAAATTAAAAGGAAGTAGTTTTATAGGGTGCAGAACCCCCTCATGTAGTGGGTTACAATGGTGAACCCCTGGGTTTGGGAAGGATACATTTTGCAAGAATGCAAGACTCCAAACTTAGGTTAAAAGTAAAAAGAGAAATTTATTAATTTGGAAAGTAATGTTGAGAATGGCCAGGAGAATATCAAGGTGGGATAGCAAGGTGGAATTGCATGGTGGAACAACTAGATGGGGAGCTGTTCCTTGGTGGGGACAGCATGGATGGAAAAGCCATCTCCCCCAGTTACAGCGTAAGTGGAACAATCCTAGGGGTTGCTCCCCAAATGCTTCAGTTCAGGGGTTTTTATACTCTTTACAACAGTGAGTATGTGACTCTAGTGTGGTAACCACTCAGGCAATCCCTGGGAGTTTTGGTCAACCTGAAGATATAAGAGAGTGGCCTTCATAGTTCAGAGGACAGATGGATATCTGAGGTACAACCTGATGATATCAAGGTACAGCCTGGAGGTGCATCTCCATATCCATTTCAAATTAAGACTAATCTCAGGGCTTTAGAGGAGCTATCAGATGCTCTTGGGTTAGGAGTCACAAGGACAGAAAGGAGCATGGGAATTTCCCTGTTTACAGTTTGTCTGGGTTAAAGGGTCCAGTGTCCATGCCATCTCTGTACAATGCCCATGTCAGTAGGGAGGGCTTACTGAATCAGGTAGGGTTTTAGATAGCAGTTAAAGGAAGCCAGGGAGATCAGTCATCTGAACATAGGAAGGAGAGAATTAGGTAGAGACATTAGGTAGAATGTCTAGAAGAGAGAGCTAGAGACTCTTGTTCATGGAATAGCCAAGAGGGCTATTGACATAATCAAGAAATGAAGTGATGAGTCCCCATACTAGGGATTGGTAATATCAGAACTCAAGAGAAATGGTTTGTATTTGAGACATGTTGCAAAAGTAAAATCATCAGGTCTTGGCAACAGATTGGAAATGAGAGTTGAGAGACAGTGAGGAATCTAGTATGACTTCTAGGTTATGAAGGAAACAGATTGAGCTGTATTATTTATTAGGAATATTTCTATGTGAATCCATTTATTCTCTTAAACTTTGACCTCTGAAGATCAGACAGTTCAGTTCTCAAACTAGATGCCTACAAGGCGTCTAACTGATATGATACCTTTTTCTTTGGCTATCTATACCTAATTGTAAACAACAACAACAAAACCCTCCCTAAAGGATTTGAAAGCACCAGTCCCTTTGTCCTTGGTAAATATATCACCTAGATTTGGGATGATTAGGTCTACTATAGTGGAAAGAGACACTGAAAACGTGTATGAGAAAACATTTTTCTAGCCAAAGATTGCTGCTAGTGGAAGCCGAGTTTCATAAACCAGCTAGCATTTTATTAAAAACAACAATAACGAAAAACCTCTTACCTTCTGTTTTATAAGAAAGGCTTAAATATTGGTTCAAAGGCAAGTTAAGCCTAGTTTAATTGACTTGCCAAGAGTCACATGGCTAGGACCTGCTGGAGGCCAAATTTGAACACAGGATCTCCCATCTCTAGTGCCTCTCTATCCACTAAGCCACCTAGCTGACCCTTGACATTCTATTTAATAAAGCATCATAGAAGGGCATGTTAGCCACATTTCACCAGCTTAGGGAAGCTATAGGAATCCATGAACCTGAAGAATAAATTCTACCCTCCCCACTGTGATGAAGCAGTAGGGGAGGAGTTGAGATCTCTATGATAATTTGCTTTTTTAAAATATCCATCAAACCAGACTTCCAGGGAGGTCCAAAGGATGAAATATCAGATTGATCAGAAGGAAGACATAACCTTGGTATAAAAGTTGGTATAAGAACTCCATTTGGTGTCTTTCTGCACAGAGGCATGCTGGGTTGACACTTTCTTAATAGATCATATGCCTCTATTAAAAAAAAAAAGCCTCAATGTTATACTGAGGGATATAGCCTCATTTTATTTGTTGGATAAAATTCTTTGTGCTACACTTATGAATCTAAGGGATTAGAAGGATTGTGTTGCTCTTTATACAGTAACAGGGAAGATGAGTGGGAAACACAGAGGGAGGAAAATAGAGTTCTGTATTGGACATACTGAGTTTAAGATGCCTTTTGAACATCTAGTCTGAGATATCAATAACAGTTGAAGGCAACAGAGATTGGGGAAGATAATTAGATTTGAGAATCATCAGGCTTGAGATGATCATTAAGACCAAGGATGATGAGATCACCATGTAAGGAAGTATAGAGGGAGAAAAGAAAAAGTTCAGGCCAGAACACTGATGGACGCCTATAGTAACAGAACATAATCTGGAGGAAGATCTAGCAAAGGAAACAAAAAAGGAGATGTCAAATATGAAAGATGAAAACCAGGATACGGTGGTGTCCTGAAAACCTGGAGAAGACACTATCAAGGAGGAGAGGGTGATAAATGGTGTCAAAGGCTACACAAAGGGGTCAAGGAGAATGAGGACTGAGAAAAGAATTTTCATATCAATTATCTCTCATATTTTAAAATCTGATCATAGAGTTAAATTTTTTAAACCTTACTTTCTGTCTTAGAATCAACACTATATATTGGTTCCAAGGCATAAGAGCAGTAATGGCTAGGCAATGGAGGTTAAGTGACTTGCCGAGGGTCACACAGCTAAGGAGTGCCCAAGGCCAGATTTGAACCTAGGACCTCTTGTCTCTAGGACTTTCAATCCACTGAGCCACCCAGCTGCCCCCTAATAGATTTAATTTGATCATCCTGTAATTTAGACTTGCAAAATACGAGTTGGGAAAGGATGAGCCAATGATTGAGGACACAAATTTGTCCTTTATTTGGAGATTATTGTTGCATTTGAATGTGAAAAATATAAAGACTTCATATGCTAATTGGAATGAAACATTAGACAATAATGTAGCTATCAATAAAAATAAAAGCTGAAAAGACCAGAGTAGACCCCAGAGAGAAAAGCGATGTCCCTTCAATTTGACATGTGACCTTTACAATTGTATTTCCAGTATAATTGGACAAAACAAACTACTTCACTTGTGATTTTTAAGGAACAAGGGTGAATTCCATTTAGGAGCTACCACTGAAGCTCTTGACCCAAAACTGATCCTAAAATCTCCTGGGTCCCTTAGACATGAAAACCTGTCACAGTGGTAGCTATGACATATGGTCCCTATTGTGATGGAATGTCTTGAAACAAACAGATGCAGGTTTCTTTCTTTTTAACCCCCAATTTTTATCTCCATGACAAAAATCCATTCCAATTTTTATATAAAAAGGAATATATTATTGTATTGCATTGTTCTTCAACTACTGGAACTTTGAGAAATTGATTATGCATTTGATGTTCATTATTCAAATGAAAAGAATGGAGAAAAAACCTTTGTAGGATAAAATATGTTGTTTTCTTTTTCTCACAGGAAAGACAGAGTTCAGTGATTTCATTGTAATAAGAGGAGCTTTGATTCATGGATGAGGTGAATTAGTATATAGTGACAGAGATCTAAAAAAATAGCATACATAAATTATTAAAAAGAAAACAAAAAGAAACACATACTTTGATCCAAAAATGGCAACTGGATATTACTGTTTTAAATATAATATAAATTTTAATAAACCTTTTTTTAACTAAGGTTAACAGTTTCCTAAAAAATTCATTTTTTTCCTTTTTCTTTAAATACTGAATTTCAGAAAATTCAATGATTCTGAAATCTCTCCTCAAAATGCTTTCCAGCTCATTTATTTTTGCTATGATACTTTATATTTTCTACAGTTTTTTGAGATTGTTTTGATATTTCTTCCTCTCTTGTGAGGTCATTGGCTTTTGTTTCATTGATTTTAACTTTCAGAGTTATGTTTTTCCCTTGTTAAATGTTGGTAACTTTGGTTCCAAGCAGTTAATTCTCTTACACACACACATACACACACACACACACACACACACACACACACACACACATACCCTTCAATAGCTCTAACTCGTTTTATAATTAATTTCTTTGTTTTATATATATATATATGTATGTATACATATATATATTTAAATTTTAATTTTAACTCTTGATTTATTTTTTTCAGAAATTCTGGATAGACTTGTGCCTAAGTTTGTCCTTGAGGCATTGCTTGCAGATATTTTGGAGAAAGTCTCTTCTGGGTCTGTTTTTGAACTATCTTGTCACCATAATAACTCTTTATAGTGTGATTTTTTGTTTGTTTCTTTATGGTTTTGTTTACTCATTCTTTCAACCTATTTTTTTTTATTTGAACTTTATTTTACTGCTTAGTTCTGTACACATTTGGAGGGAATATCTACAATGACCATGTATCCTCTTGTGTCCTTTTGCTTTTATACATATATTTGAGGGTATTATGTGTTATATCATTCTAATATCTGAGGGACAGCTCAACTGGATACTTGAAAGCTTTTAGTACTTCCAAAATGTCGTGATCTACAACAAATGCTGCCTCCTACCCTCCAGAGCATTGAGATCTTCAAGTTCCTAACTTGATTTTGGGAATGACAATGGTCCTTTTTGGCTTACACCTGGATGGAAGTTCCCATGAATTGCTGCTATATTCATTCATTCACTGAGATTTTCGGGAAGTTTATAATGTTCAAAGTGACATAAATTTAGCTTTTCCTTCCATCTGGGATGCTTGCCCTGGATATTTATCCCATTATAGAATTCCACAGCTATTGATTGCTTCTGCTCTTGGTCCTTGCTGAGGGCTAATCTAGGGCCTATGACCCTAAAGATCACTACTCTCTGCCACCCTAGCATCAGTTCCTCTCTTCAATATCTGTTACACGGAATTGGGTAATAAGGAACAGTATTTTGAGATGGCACTCCTTCCCACCACCTGTACTAGTACTGAGAACTCTTAGGACCACTTCTTTCCCATCATTTGCTATCACATTTTCTAGCCTCCTTTATTTTCATCTGAGGACACTTCAATAGTCTGTATAGTGCTCCTGACTAGCTCTCATCCCAGGTGCCTGCCAGCCTTTCTGTCTGTTTATGCTAACCTGGGTAAAAAAAAAAAAAAAAAAAAAGAATGATTAGCTGTGTGTGTGTTTTTTTTTAATTCCTCTTATCAGGATTTAGATTTGTACACTTTCTAGAAATTTGTGAAGGGAGATGAAGTAGACATTCTTAGACTCTACCTCACTTTATTCTGACATTTTGACTTTGCCCTTTGAGTTATTTCTGTTTATAAGTAAATAATTGCATAATCAATAACTTTTTTAAATTGAAAGAATTTGAACAGATTTTGTTATGTCGAAACTGATCAAATACAGTACTTCCTTACAGTTTGTTTGTTTCAGGATATTTGAAAGACAAAGGAAAATTGCTGAAGGTTCTGAGTAGAGGCGTATATTACACATCAAAAGATTACCCGGACATAATTTTGGAAGATGATACATGAAAACATATCCCGGATAGGAAAACAAAAACAAAAACACAGCATTTATAATGATATCACTGTGATAACAATGTCAGGAATGAGGAATCAAATAGGAAGTTTAAAGTGGGAATGGAAAAGAGGACTCAGGTGAAATATGATTCTCTGATTTCCTCCAGAGAACTTGGGAAATTATAGGATTTTATTTTAGGAAAAATATCTTGAAGATCCTCCCCACATAGGTTAGGTTCATTTTTTGTTCCATTAAATCGAATTGAAACTGCCCTTGAATTTTAATTGGCCCAGGAGATTAAAGCAAAGCCTTTGATATAGTTTGCTGGTCACCTGGACAGCAGCAGGCTTCAGGTCCTCCCTCAGGGATTGAACCACAGACAAGTAGTGTGACAAAAATTGGCACATAAATGCTATATTCGGCTGCCTCAAAGCTATGTCTTCAGGGAGTATCCTTCTCTGCTCTGACTGACATGCTTCTGCTATGGTTAGACAATGTCCTTCTACTGAAATCAGATGAACTATGAGTGTCTCATTGTATCCCACACTCAAACCAGAGATACCAGATTGGCTTAATCGTCAATCTTCCTACCTGGTCAGTCATGTCATATTATAGCTATGATGGAGGTGAGAAATGTGGATGATGGAAACATAATGTTTCCCAAGTTACATGCCAGCAAAATCTGATTCATCATAAAATGACATATAGACATTGGGGCTGGGCCAGGGTTTGGGAAAAAATTATAGATAGATAGATAGATAGATAGATAGATAGATAGATAGATAGATAGATAGATAGACAGAGATAGATAGATAGATAGATAGATAGATAGATAGATAGACAGAGATAGACAGACAGATAGATAGATAGATAGATAGATAGATAGATAGATAGATAGATAGATAGATGATAGATACATAGAGATACATGTATATATGCACATACATGTTGTCACATTACTTATTGGCAATATAGCTGAAGATTCTGACCTGTCCTCTGGGGAAAAACTGATAATGAAGACATTGATTTCAGAGACCACCTTAAAAAAAAAAAAGAAGAAAGATCATTGGATCCCTGAGATGAGTAATGTCATAGAATTACAGGAGATCAGATTTGAAAAGTACCTCCAATCCAAATCTGCACAGAAGAAATCAGTTCCATCATTTACTCAATATGTAATAATTTATCATTGAGTACCTCAATGAGAAGAAGCCAGTTACTTCCCCAGGCAACCAATTTTATGTTGATATATCTGTTATTAGGAAGGTTTTTTTTTCTTAATATGAAATCTAAATCTCACTCATAAACTTTCATCCATTACCCCTAATGCTTTGCTTTGGGGAAAGGTCCAACAAATATAAACTCTCTTCTCTGTGATGAACTAAGATAACTAGGGGGCGCAGTGGACAGAGCATTAAGCCTAGAGTCCAAAAGTTCTTGAGTACTTGAGTACAGATACAAACTCAGACACTTCCTAACTATGTGACTTTGGGCAAATCACTTCATCTCTTTGCTTCAGCTTCCTCATCTGCAAAATATGGATTCAGTAAATTACTTCAAAGGGTTGAGGTGAGGATCAAATGAAATAAGATTCATAAAATGTCTGGTTCATAGTAGGTATTATATGAGTAGTTAGCTATTATTATGACAATCTTTTAAATTCTTAAAGATGTCTACTATATATTCCTAACTTTTCTTATCTATATAATAAACAACCTAAATACCCTTCATCAAATCCTAATATTCCACAAACAAAACAAAACAAGACACAAAACAGATTTAAGCTTGAAATAGAAATCTTGCCTAATGGAATAGATGTTTTCAAGAGATTGTTTTGAAAACAAGCATGTGTTAAGTGTCTACTGCATGTCAGGAACCTTGATAAATAATAAAAAGCCAAAGAATGGCAAAAGAGAGTTCCTGCTCTTAAGGAGTTCATAGTTTAATGGTAGAGAAAACATAAAAACCACTATGTAAAAAGAAGATACACATACAATATAAAGCAGAAATAATTAAAAAGGGGAATGAACAGAAAGGTATTGGGTTCCAGTTTCTTAAATTTCTTCACACTGTGGTTAAACAATTCTTTCTTGGATATATTATAATAGGGATTTATTTGAAGTATGGATTGCACTGTAAGACTGGTAGGCCATTTTATTCTGTGACCTCAGTGGCCATCAACATCATAAAAGATTTTCCTTTAAGCTTCAGTTTATTAATATCTTTTAGAAAATGTGCAACTCAAAAGAGAATATAATACTCTAAGATGGGTTCTGACCAAAGCGAAGGATATCAGGAAAATCACCTGTCTAGCTATGGCGACAGTTTCTCTCTTAATGGAACCTTAGATTACATTAGCTTTGTGAGCTCCTATGTCACACTGTTGACTATTTTTGAGCTTACATTTGACTAAAATCCAGAGTTGTTTTGATGATTAAACACTTTCTTGAAATGCCTAACTCCATTTTATACTTTTGAAAGTGGGTGGAGAAATAAAAGTGAGTAAGTAGCTATTAGTGAAAGTTCTGACCATTGAGTGCAAACTGGACAGGTAAAGAGAGGTAATAATACCATTAAAAGAATGGAAAAGTAGGAATTGAATGACTAAAGATCATAATGATACTGAAAAATATGTATGAGAGAAATAAGGTAGTAGGTGAAGTAGGGCAAAAGATTTTGTATAGAGGGGAGAAATTTCAAAGTGAGGGGATAGCACAATTTTGAGTCAATGTGAATTAGAAGGGATGACCTATCCAAAATTGGAGGGTGGAGGGAAGGAGTGTTGAATAAGACTAGAAATACAAGTCATGAAAAATAGAAATTCAGAAGATTCAGGGTGTTCCAAGTGCTTGTCAGCACACTTAAGGAAGTCACCAAACATTATGATAGTTTAAGGAATAGAAAACTGTGGTTCAGATTTCAAAGTCCTAGACAAAGAAGAGAACATATCTTTGAGGTAAATCAAATGTAGTGACAATAAGAGGGATAAGAAAGTGTAATTTCATAGAGTTAATTTTAAAAGAAGTATTCCTTGATTATGAACAGTAAAGGAATTTATAGGAAAAGGCAGAAAGGAGCAAAGACAATAATTAATTCTCTTCTCAGTTCCATAATAAGATTGAGTAAGATAAAGGGGAAAAATGAATATATGAGAAGAATGTCTTTGAACAGGACTGAAAATTGTAAGTAAGAAACTTCCCAAACTTCTATAGATTTCTTTCCTAATTATGTCATTAAATACATCCACGCTTTCCTATTTCTGTGTTCAACTACATGGATGCATATAACATATTACCTGGATGCCCTCCGATATTGTGATTTGTCAGTCACTTTTTGTAGATCCTTTAATGGAGGAGTCTATCTGATCCTGTTGTCTTTTCTCTAGGTCTCTTGACATTGTAATGTCCTAATGCAAATGAAGCATAGAGATGCACTTCATGTTTTGTGGCAAAGTTTAAATGAATAAATGAGGAGTAAATAGTCACACCACTCAGTGATATCCCATAGATCACTGAGAAGAGTGAATGAGTAGTCACTACATCTTTTGAAATCTCTACTTAAGTCTGGGAATAAATCAATTTCAATCAGAAAGTTCATAAAGAAAACTTCCCTGCATATTCCTCAAATTAAACAATTAGTTTTCTTTCGCCTCTGTGCTTTAGCTTTTGTGGCCCCTTCTTTTTCTTCCCCTCCCCACCAACATGTGTACATGTACAATATATATATATATATATATATATATATATATATATTGTCTCTTGTCTCCCAAATAAACACCCAGCCAAGCTAAAATTTTCAAATACTTTCAATGGTGAATAACATTGTCCTTTTGCAAATCTACATTGTATCTTCCTAGAATAGATAGTCACAAAATCATATTATAACAATTTTCTATATAAGAGAAACAACTCGTCCAATTAAAAACATTCTGACAATCAAGAAATTCAGATTTCTTCCTATTATAGTAGGTAAAATATATAGGTAAAATCTACTAGGGTTTATCTTATTTTATAGCTAAGCCTTGTAAGGTCAAAAGATTTTTTTTAGAAGCCTTCAAGTTTTATCTTAAAGGTTAATCTCTTTGGCTATTCCCATACCTTTAAGCACTTAATCTTTATCCAAATAAAATAGTTGCTACTTAAATACTACAATTACTCCAAGAACAATAAAGTTGTGCTTTCAATGGGAAAAAAAGGGCAAAAAACCCCCTTTCATCCTATATTTAACAGTATCAGTCAGGAAGGTTTGACTGACTTTGAAGTAAAGTATTTATCAAATCACTAAATTAGGGGTGGCTTGATTTAGGATGCCCTACTTGCCTACAGAAACTAAATCCATGATGTCCAACCACCAAGCCCACCCTTCCTCCCAGGGCCCAAAGGGAAATTCAAGGGAAATAGCAGAGATGGAGATGGAGAGATCAGGAAGAGGTCCAGAGAAATCAGCTTGGTCAAAATGCCCCAAAAGACAAAGCGCAGGCCAAGGCAAAGCCAAAAAGCCAAAACCAATAGGCAAAGCCAAAGCCAAAAAGCAAAAGCCCCTCAGTTGGAAGTTCAGCACTATTTATAGCCTCAGGTTCCAACTGACTTTCTGAATATTCTAAAACCCTAACTGCCAGGGCAGCTTATAGTTAAATTTGCAAAAGCAAAGGCTTCTGCTAGCAACCCTGCATTACACCCTCAATGATCTACCCCACTGTAAAAGGGACAGTCTTTCTCCTGATATTTGTTTAGGAAATGGAAAGAGACAGACATATATTATACATCTATTATGTGCCAGATATTATTCCAAATGTTTTTACAAATAGTATCTTGTTTGATTCTCATAACAAAAGCTTAAATATAGTTATCATCCTCATTTTACATTTGAGTGAACTAAGGCAAACAGAGGCTAAATGACTCACTCAAGCTAGTAAATGCCTAAACACAAATATGAACTCAAGTTTTCTTGACTCTTGATACCTACATTCTATGTATTTCAATACCTCGTTGCTTTGGTAACTCCATAGATTAATCTCAAGGCTTCTTAAAACCCTACTTTCCCCACTTTGGATATTCACCACTTTATAGGTTTTCTTTTCTTAAAATATAGTGTAAAAACAAACAAACAAAAACAACCTTTGAATAACATGAACTGACCTGGGCAGAGTACCAGGGAATTCTTACTTCCTTTATTTTGGGCACTATGAATCTTTTAATACTGCCTGAAGAAAAACAAACCTTGTAACTATTTCTAATCAGTTAGAATTTATTAAGTGCCTATAATGTTCTACTCATTGTGTTAATGGCTTGAGTTTCAAAGTAAAAGACATAGCTTGCTCTCCAGGAACACTCAGTCTGATGGAAGAGACAAAGTGAAAATAAGGATTTGTAAACTAGATATTTGCAAACTAAACTGGAGATAATCAACAGAGGGAAGTGCTTAGCACTGTGTTTGGCATGTAAGAAAAACGATTCATTCTTCTATCTTTTCATTCATTCATACATGAATTCACCCATTCATGCACTTATTCATCCCTCAAGGTGCACCTTGAATACAATTTTTTTTGGAAGACTTGCTTGAATTTTTTCATTTTCCCCCTCCCATCAACTCCATGGTGTATTTTTATAATTTACTAAGACTGATTTTGCAGCACAATTTTCTGTGGCTACTCTTTTGATTTCCTACTGAATTGTCTATGTTATCTGTAATCTGCTGATTTCCAAATCCACATTTTTGTTGTAGTTGTTCAGTCATTTTCAGTCATGCCAAACTTTCTGTGACCTCAACTGAGGTTTTCTTGGCAAAGATACTGGAATGGTTTGCCATTTCCTTCTCGGTCTCATTTGACAGATGAGGAACTGAAGAAAATAGAGCTAAGTGACTTGCAAAGTCCAAGATAGTATTTGAGCTAGTATTGGAGGCCAGATTTAAACTATTTTTCCTGACTCTAAGCCTGGTACTCTATCCATTGTTCCACTTAGCTGAACTGATGCCATACTAAGAAGGATTAATTTCATAGATACCAAATCTCGATAGATCTGTAGCTGAGTCATTGCCTTTCAAAAAGGGCATTAGAGGAGGCAGCTGGGTAGCTTAGTGGATTGAGAGCCAGGCCTACAGATAGGAGGTCCTAGGTTCAAATCTGACCTCAGACACTTCCCAGCAGTGTGACCCTGTGCAAGTCATTTAACCCCCATTGCTCACCCTTACCACTCTTTTGTCTTGTAGCCAATACACAGTATTGACTCCAAGATGGAAGGTAAGGGTTTGAAAAAAAAACAAGGCATTAGAAACAAACTGTGTTTTATAGGCTTTCCCAATAATTTAAAAATAATAACATCTTTCTTTTATATAGTATTCTATGGCTTACTAATATGTAGTTGGAAATATCTTGAACCTCTGAAACTACATTACCTACATCACTTAAAATTACTTTCGGTATTACCTAGAATGCTTTTCCTTTGTCTACCTTTCCATGGTCACGTTTGTATAAGTCCTGAAGCCCCGCCTCTCTCTGCCTCTTTTTCCTTCATGAGTGGGCTGGGTGGTTTAGGTAGTTTTCTACTTTAGTTGTTTTTAATAAACTTTAAAAGATATAATACTTAGTTCTTGTATATTAATTTTAATATCCACACTAATTATTTTCATATTCATTAACTCATTTGATTCTTACCCCAGACCTGGAGGGAAGAAGGACAGGTTGATAATGTTATCCACATTATAGAAATAATTAAAGCGAATCAGTTCCCTTAGAAACTTACTTCTCTGGTTTTCTACAATTCTGAAGGGTTCAATCTTGGGTGCATTTTTGGATTGTACATCCATGGATCTTTTGTAATTCAAGAAAAATCTTGACAGATTACTATAGTATTAAAAAATCTTTCCAAATAAAGCCTCCTCACCACCATCTACTCCTCTGAATCAACTAGTCATAACATTAAAATATCCATGAGATCTCAATGGCTATGCCAGAAGACCATAAATTATGACAAGTCTTACCAAGACGGAAAGGCATCAAAAAATGGACCTGAAGATGCATTGTATGATAGTTAATGAAGAGACTCATTGCAAGAGTTGAAAAAGTTTGACCTATTTGTTTTGTTTTATTTTTCATGTTTTGATATAGAAATTCTCAGACTATCAAGACCAAAGAGTTTAATGAAAATTGGGCTAGGTTTAGAGCCAGAGGACTCAAATTAAAATTTTGATTTTGCAATTGAATTTTGTGAATTTGAACACATAAGATGTAGTTTGGGTAGTTTCATTATATGCAAAATAGAATGACCAATGTGATCTTCTAGAACGGATTCTGACTCTCCAATTTTTTTTCACTTTATTTCTCCTTACTTTCAGCTTCTTTTTTGTGTCTTCTTGTCTTATCTTCTTACAGTGTAAGCTCATTATGGTAGGCATTTTTTTGCATATTTTTTTTCTTTTGCACACATTTTAGTAGTAAATTCTTATCAGTGTTTAATACATAATACACATTTAATTTTTTGTCCCTACTCAAATATTATAGAAATTGATGACTTTAGAATCTCAAGTCATACTAGAATGAACATCTATATTAGTTTAGATAATATCCATTTCTTATTGAGTAAAACCTACTTGATTAGGTTACTGTGTGGCAAAATCTATACCAAGCTCTGATGCGACAAATACAGAAGAAAATATATTTCCTGCCTTAAATGAGCTCACATTCTCATATAGTTAAATAGCACATATAGGAAGAAATATCCTAATAAACATTTAATAACTTATTCTCCTAAAAATGCATGTAGGGCTCTTTTATTTTTAAAGTTTAGTCTGTTTCATTAACATTTTCTCCATCATTCCATTAAGTCTAGATTATTAATAAAAGAATAAATCAAAACTTTGAGTTACAGTTTTCTGATTTCTGAAGTATAAATGATCACATTGGAAATTTAATAAGTAGTACTCAAGCAGTTTAGTCTGCCTTCAGCACATCACTGTATATAGATGTGAAAGCCTTGGCATGATATAAGATTGCAAAATTTTATATATCCTTACCAAAAATTAAATCAGAGTAATTACCAGCAAGTTATTTCTCCCATGAAATTAATTTTATTTTTTCTATCTTGACTCTGAATAATTAGCAAACAAACTCACAACCATTCCTCTGGATATTTCTTATCATAATATTTTATAGGGACTTATAGTTTTAGAAGTAATTGATCTATTTTTTATCCCTTCATTTTTTTTCTCTCTTCTAGAACAGGAAACTAAAGGCCCAGACGGTTGAAGTGAATTTCCCAAGATCACAAAAGTAGTTAATGATAGAGCTTGTATCAAAACCGACTCCCAGAGTAGTATTTTATTTTTTCTTCAGTTCATCACATTAGCTTCTGATTCTCAAAGTCATCCCATACTATATATTTTCCCCTTGACTTTGGAAATATAATTATGAAAAAAAGTCTTTATTTTGAGTGTCAAGTATGAATTTTCCAATTTACCATTTAAGACCCTCTGTACTCTGTATCTGGCAAATGTGCCAAAATAGTATACCTCCAAATTCTCCAACTTAAATAAATCTTCCTCCATTATCTATCCTTGATCTATTCCATCCCATGCTATCTTTTTTTTTAAACCCTTACCTTCCTTCTTGGAGTCAATACTGTGTATGGGCTCCAAGGCAGAAGAGTGGTAAGGGCTAGGCAATGGGGGTCAAGTGACTTGCCCAGGGTCACACAGCTGGGAAGTGTCTGAGGCCAGATTTGAACCTAGGACCTCCCATCTCTACGCCTGGCTCTCCATCCACTGATCTACTCAGCTGCCCCCTCTCAAAAATTTTTGCAAATTAAAGTGGTCTAAAATATACAACTTGTAGTAGTACTTGTATAATCTGAAATGTGAATTGGGGGGGGCATTTAACTTGAAGTTATCAAGGGGAGATTAATTGATCCTTCACTGTCTACTAACTTCTCTTGAATATATACTCCTACTTTGGTATTTTCATTCTAATTTCTAAGGCAAGTGTCATTCACTTTGAGGGAAAAAGGGAAAGCAGTGGTATATCTCTACTTTCTGTTTGTTAGTGTTCATTGTTCTGTCCACCCCAAGCAGTAGATCTTTCTTTTGTCTCTCTCTCTCTCATAGAATATATTTTAAACCAAGAAATAAACTGGATTTGTTGTACTTAAAGTCCATCCCTGGTCTCATTTTGTGAGCTTCAGCACTCCTGAAACAATTTTTACAGGATTTACTGATGTTCATATTCATCTTCTTTTCCCTGACTTTCCTTTCATTTTCTGTATTTAACCGTTCTAAATCTAAGTTGTTGTTTTATTCAACATTTGTATCATCCTTTTCAGACCAGAGATATTTTTCGTTTTAAAATTTATTCCTCTTTTTCTTCAGAATTTGGTCTTTTAGAGTCATTCCAGCTGGGATGATGACATGCAGAATATTATCTCACAGTATCCTATCTAAATCACTTGTGATATTTTTGAAATCAACCTTTTTAAAATTTATATTTACATCTAACATCCCATCTTTCTATCACAATATCAAATAAGGAATGACCTTCATCCCAAGTTTTCTCTTTTTTATCTTAGTATATACATGTATATACCTATACATACATATACATGTGTACATATATATATATATATTATATATATGAAAATCTTTTCTAGACTAGAAATCCTTATTCACATTTCATCTAGATTTTGAAGGATGCAATTATAACAAAGCCAATTCAAGAAATTACTAATGGCTATGTTTTGGAAGAAAGAAGTAGAGGTCCAACAGATGTCTCGATTATTGAAATCCCAAATCTTCACTATATTATGTCTCTGTGATACAATGATGATATGTTTCCTACTCAACTATTGCTTATTTCTACCAATAATATTTATTTCTCTTTCATTAGTATTAAACTATATCCTCTCTGTCTTTTCTTCTACTTCTGATTCCTTGATTATTGAAAATGAGTAGACATTCCCAATTTACTATGCTACCCATTACTTTCCATCTTCCTATTGAAGAAAACATAATAGACAGAGTATTGACTGTAAGTCACAAACTTCATCCCAAATAATGTCAGTGGTAATTGTGTAGGCATTTTTTTAAAAGGCCTTATTTTAGGTCTTAATAACAACAGAGAAGGGCAAATACTAGGCAAATGGGGTTAAGTGAATTGTCTGAGGCACCTAGGTAGGAATGTCTGAGTTGAAATTTGAACCCAGGAACTCCTGAGTCCAGATCTTGATCTCTATCTACTGCACTACCTAGATTCCCCAGTATAAGCAAATTTAATTATTTGCATTTAGGACCTCAACTTCCTCTTGATTTTTTACCTACATTTTGGATGTTTTGGAAGAGACATCTGAAAGCTTTTTTTAATTTATTTTCAATTAATTATTGTAGACCAGTGATTCCCAAACTTTTTTGGCCTACCGCCCCCTTTCCAGAAAAAAAATATTAATTACAGCCCCTGGAAATTAATTTATTTTAAAATTTTAATAGCAATTAATAGGAAAGATAAATGCACCTGTGGCCATCACCACCCCTCTGGCTTGCTGCAGCACCCACCAGGGGGCGGTGGCGCCCACTTTGGGAATCCTTGCTGTAGAGCATACCATCATCCTCTCTTCCTTCCTTGTTTGTGGCCTTCCTTCAAGGGCCATTTTAAATTTTGATAGCCTATGAAAATATTTCCCTAATCTACCTTAATGCTAGTATTTTTCCCTCTGTTAATTATCTCCAATTTAGTTGTTTTTTAGAATGAAAACATTGACCAAAATGACTTTGACTCTTTTCTTTTTTCTAACAGCAAAACACTCCGAACACAACTATTTATTATGTTTATGTGTGGGCATAAAATTTATACATATGACATTATAAGACCCCTAGGATTAGAACCTGTTTTATTTTTCTTCAAAGGATTTGCTGACTTCCAAAAAAGTGCACATAAATATACACACATGATACATGTTTTAAAACAAGTAGATGTCTAGATGCACATGTGTATAAACATGTGTACATATATTACATGTTATTTGCATGAGATATTTTTAAAGTATATGCTTCATCATTAACACCTTCTACATCACTCAAATAAATTCTATTTTGTAGCATTTGTCTTATTTCTGAGGTAGGGATGATCACATATATTGAAAACTTAATAACTAGTTCCCTGGGTTGACCTTCCTCCAGCCCAACCCTGTTTATACCTCTAACACAGTAGATAGATTATAAGTTTTTGGATAGTAAGTCTAGTAGGAGAAACATTTGGTGAATGAATGAATGAATGAATGAATTTTAAATTCCCTTGGAGTCTTCATCAATAAAAATGAAGATGGTGGAACTGGCCTAGATGGCATCTTTTATCCATTCTAGCTCAATATACAATCCTCTGTATCCTTTGTGAACTGGATTTCCTATAGAGAGGATGGAGAATGAGCTTTGGAAACGGAGAACAGGAGTTTTATTTCCTCCTTCAGATGCATGCAGTCTGTGTTATCTTGAGCAAGGCACTCCAAAGTCAAAGTGCTCTAGATAGCTCTTTAAGAATCAAAGTTCCAGTGGAAAGGGCAGTTTCCTCTCCTAGGAGGTAAGGATTTTGTACTCCTTATGTGGAAGAAATTATAAGTCCTGTCTTTATTGCTAGGATATAATCAATAAAGGATTTTCTTGCCAAGCTAAGGAATAGTACTGTCTCCCTTCCTGATCCCCTTAGGGAGCTCATCATTTGCTTTGTACCAAGCATTCCAGAAGTTTATATTATCTTTCTGCCTACTGTTGTGGTATATCTCACCATTAGAATGAGAAAAGAGTTTTTTTTTTTTCCTTTTCTTTATATCCCCAGCCCCAATTGTTGTGTCTGAAACACTGTAGGTGCTTTCTAAGTCCTTCTTCATAGAATGAATGTCATTTATATTCACTTATTAATATGCAATATTCATTGAGTGCTAATAAATTGAATACTTTTATACTCTGTAAAGATAAAGGCCATGAAATAATTGGATTTTATTCTCTTTTTGGAGAAGTGGAAACACATAAATCAAAATGTATCAATTAAGAGCTTATTACAAGGGGCAGCTGGGTAGCTCAGTGGATTGAGAGCCAGGCCTAGAGATGGGAGGTCCTAGGTTCAAATCCAGCCTCAGACACTTCCCAGCTGTGTGACCCTGGGCAAGTCATTTGACCCCCATTGCCTACCCTTACCACTCTTCCACCTATGAGTCAATACACAGAAGTTAAGGATTTAAAATTTAAAAAAAAAAAAAAAGAGCTTATTACACAGGCCTAGAGACTGGAGGTCCTAGTTTCAAATCCTGCCTCAGACACTTGCTGTGTGACCCTGGGCAAGTCACTTGACACCCATTGCCCACCCTTACCACTCTTCCACCTAGGAGCCAATACATAGAAATTAAGGGTTTAAAAAAAAAAGAAAAAAAAAGAGCTTATTACAGAGGCAGATAGGTGGCTCAGTGGATAGAATAGCAGGTTTGGAGACAGAAGGTCTTGGGTTCCAATCTCACCTCAGACACTTCCTAGCAATGTGACTGGACAAATCATTTAACCCCAATTACCTAGTTCTTCCAACACTTTTGCCTTAGAATAGATAGTTAAGGAATTCTCTTAAGAGCTTATTATGTAGCAAGCACTTTGCTAAGTAGTGATTATATGAAGTAAGGTCATAATATTCCTTGCCTTCCAGGAGCTCATAGTCTAAGAGGGGGAAAAATAGAGAAATGACTAAGGACAAGCAAAATAGATACTGGAGGGAAAATATAATCGTTATCCTGAGAATGGAAATCATTACAAGTATGGACTTGAGCTGAAGGATATCTCCTGGCTACCTTGTTCTCAGAGCTGTGAGTTTCAAAATTAATATCTAATATTCTAAGTGTTATATTTAATAAGATTTATTAATAATAACTAACATAAAAAAGCTAGAGGAAAAAACCACCTTTCTCAGTCTCTTATGCAGGAAAGACAGAGAGAGAAAGCTTATACCAAATTATATACATGTGAGGACACAATGTGGTAGAGAGATTAAAAGGAATTCTGGGAAATACTAAAGGAATTCTGGGGTACATAGTTCAAAGGTACAAAATCTCCATATACAGAGCCAAGCACTGACTGAGGGCACAGATCACTGCCCACCTTCCCAGCTTTTCACTCCTTTTCCCCACCTCTATATTGTTCATTGTTATGTAAAATCATTTACATAACCTCTTCTCTAGGCTGCACCTTCCAAAGTATTTAAATGTTCTTCCAGTCACAAGTGGACAACTCAGTGCTCTGGTGCCTTGAGGGATCCCAGATCATAATTTTCTCCCCTTAATTAAAGACCTTTTATTATCCCTACTTTGATAGTGTAATTTGATTCAATTTATTTTGTAATTGTTCCTATACTGAAGAATTTATCATTCAAAGGAATTTTATTGTTGTTCAGTCTTGTCTGTTTCTTTGTGACTCCGCTTGGGGTTTCCTCGACTAGGATATTGCAGTGGTTTGCTACTTCTCCAGCTTATTTTACAGATGAGGAAATTGAGGTAAGCAAAGTGAAGTGACTTACCCAGGGTCACATAGCTAGTAAATGTCTGAGGGAAGATTTAAACTGGGGCAGATGAGTCTTTCTTATTGAAGACCTGGCATTCCATCTACTGTACCACCTAGCTATCCAATTTCAATAGATAAGCAATACATAAGGGGAAGGGAAAAGAGGTTTTTGAAATTAGCAAAAGGCTATATCAATGGGGCAGCTGGGTAGCTCAGTGGATTGAGAGTCAGGCCTAGAGATGGGAGGTCCTAGCTTCAAATCCGGCCTCAGACACTTCCCAGCTGTGTGACCCTGGGCAAGTCACTTGACCCCCATTGCCCACTCTTACCAACCTTCCACCTATGAGACAATACACCTAAGTACAAGGGTTTAAAAAAAAAGGCTATATCAAAAGAAGGGTGGTGACATTTACTATTAGAGAAGTGGCATGAAGAGACTGATCACAAGAGTCTGTAGATGGTAGAAAGCCATCCAACAAAGAATGTTCCACTTTTAGTTCAGCTTTGCAGAAAGAGCTGCATCTCTATGATTAGAATAGCAATAGTGCCCAAGGATTCTATGAGCTCTTTCTTCCTCCAGTGTTTAGCAAAGGGATGAAAAATCTGCTCTGCCTCTCTCAAGAATACTCAGCACAATAGACCTTGAGTTGCAATTATTCATGCACGTGTCTGATCCCCCACACTAGGTTCTGGAGGCCTGGGACCATGTCGTACATATCTTGGTATCCCTCAGTGCTTGGTGGTAATCAACAAAAATCTGCTGACAGAATGTCGAATGAGGTTCAGAAGGTGTGAGTGTACTCATAATAAGAATTTTTAGGAAGATACAAACAAGCACTACTCTAAGATCAAGTGTCTCCCTGAATCGCGGATTTATTGTGCCACCATTCAGGCAGGATTTTAACAAGTTGTCGTGTGTGTGTGTGTGTGTGTGTGTGTGTGTGTGGAGGAAACTATTGAGATTAATAAAGGATTTCCAGACCACTGGATAAAAAAGCTCCTTGGACCCTACATTTTAAGCTAGCAGGGAATTGGAAGTCCATCAGGTTCAATCCTAATTATACAGATTAGGAAATTTAAGTCAAGAGATTGTCACTCATTCAGTGTCCCAGGGTTCCATATTTGAGTCAGGATTTGAATACATATCTTCCTGATTCCAAGACCATCAACCTAATCATTGTGGCATGTGACCATTTTTTTAATAGAAAAAAAAAATGCTTAGAGGGAAGATTAAGACCACTAGAGAGGGTTTTGCCTCAAGAAAAAAAAAATCTTAGCACAGAGATGCTGTTATGGGGTTACAACTGGTTGTTGTGGGGTCCAAAAGTGAAGCGGGAAGGATACCTTTTGCAAGAACACAAGACCCTGAAACTTAGCTTAAAAGTAAAAAGAAGAATTTATTAGTAAGATAGGATTAATGGACAGCTAGACAGCATGTGTGGAACAACTCTGAGGGTTGCTCCCAGAATGCCTCGGTTCAGGGGTTTTTATTCCCTTTACAACAGTGAGTACATGAGATTATGTCATGGTGTGGATGTGACTCTAGAGTGGTAAGTACTTAGGTATTGGATGGGGTGTGGTTTAGGGAAGACCCTCATGGTTTAGGGAACAGATGGATGCCTGAGATATAGCCTGATGCTATCAATGTGTAGCCTGAAGGTGTATCTCTTTGTCCATCTCAATCTAAAGGAAGATCCAAGTGACATGGGCATTGTGCAGAGATGGCAGCAACCCTGCACCCCTTAACTCAGGCAGGCTGTGAACAGGGAAATTCCCTTCCCCCTTCCTGTACTTGTGACTCCCTAGGCAAAGACCATTATCCTCCTTCAAATTGACATCCTTTAAATTGAGTCAGACAAAGAGCGGGCCACACCTTGATAGCCCAAGCCCTGAGGATCTCAGGCAGACCCCCCCTATCCACTCAAAACCTGAGTACAAGAAGTCTTGTCGACACTACTGTAAAGAATATAAAAATCCCAGAACTGGGGCACTCGGGGAGCAACTCCCATAGTTGCTCCACTCATGCTGTTGTGCCATGTCTTGGAGGGCAACCTCCCATGGCTGTTCTACTCATGCTGCCTTGCTGGCCATTAACCCTCTCTTACTAATAAATCCTTTTTACTTTTAATCTAAGTTTGGAGTCCTCTCATTCCTGAGAAAGGCTTCCTTCCTGAATGCAGGGGTTCACTATTTGTACCCCCATAACACAAAGTTATCTCAGGGTGTTAGAGATGCTATCAGATGTTCTTGGCTTAGAGTCACAAGGGACAGAAAGGAGCAAGGGAACTTCCCTGTTTATATTTGCCTGAATTAAGGGACCGGGTCCTTGACATCTCTGTACAATGTCCGTGCCGTCTCCCTACCATGTCCATGTGATCTCCCTTCCATTCCCATGCCAATGCTAGTGTTCTTCTGGCATTTAGAGAAAACTTTATGTGTATTACAGATTAGGATTGTACTGTTTAGTCCCAGAAATTGGAAGTAGATACAGTGGGTGGATGGGACAATGGAGTAATTTTAATCTTGATTTAAGGAACTTTTTGTTAATAATGAAGTCTTATCACAAAGCTGAATGGATTATCTAAGGAGGTCATTAGATATCCCTCTCTGGTGAACTTAATTTAAAAAAAAAAAAAAAGGATGAATCATTTCTTGTTGGGTATGAGATAGAAGATTTTTTTTTCCATCTTGAATTGACTTAGATTCTTTGGAAAGTGACTTGGGGTTTTTGAAATCCACTTATTCTGTGAATCAGAGTCTAATTCTGGATAATAAGGACTGAGAAAACTCCCATGTCCTGCTGATTAAACAATTGTCTTTAGAACTGGAAGTACCTGAGTTCAAGTACTACTTCTGACAAATGTTGACAATGTGAACTTGGATAAATACTTTTCATTTCTTCTGCTTTCAGTTGCCTCCCTTTGTCAATCTGAAGAAAAAAAAATGGAGAATGAACAAATGAGTTACCATAGAAGATGTCTTTAATCAGGACAAGGGAGACAATGCTCATTGGCCACCACACAGAGCCTCTGCTCTCAACTCTGGGAACACTGTTTCCAGGAAAGACACCAATAATGGGAATTTCTGCTGAACTAAAGAACTAAGAGTTATAGTTGTACCTTAGGAAGTATAACCAAGGAGCAGCAACTGACTAGTTACTTAGAGGCTTGGGAAAGAGGAGGTAGCCAGAGGATTGAATACATGAGAGAGGCTTGGATATAATTAGAGAAACTAAGAAGACACAAAGGATGCTTAAGACTTGTTTTTATCTGCTAATCTTCCCTAGGGCAGTGACAGTGAATCTTTTTGAGACCACATGCAGTGCCAACACCCCCCCCCAAAAAAAAAGTGCCACCTCCGCATTGGGGGGTGGAGGGCTGGGCTCCCAGGCTGCTAGGGAGTGGGGAGGAGGGCAAAGAAGTTGTGTCCTGCCAACATGGGAAACCACCACTGCATCCAGCTGTATGTGGGGTCAAGTGAGGAGACTGCTGCAGAATTTCACTTAGCCAGAGAAAAGTAGTAGAGTCAGGAAGGTGGGGGAAGACTGAGGTGGGAGGTAGCTTCTTACAACACAGGGTGCATGTCTTTGTTGAGTAGGATTCAGATGCAATCCCAAGCAACCTCCATTTGGCTTGGTTCCAAAGATGCAACCTGGGTGCCTTTTAGACTGCTTATATTTGCATAACAATAGTTCACCAGAGACTCAAATGGGGCTGCCTATTGGGCTGCAACCCATGTGGGGGTGGGAGCAGTGGGTGGAAGGAGTACAGTTAGTCTTTGGGGGGGCTGGGTCACCCTTTAGACTGTTGTGTGGCAGGGAAGGAAGGGATGAAAGTGGAGATCTTTTAGGGGGTAGGACTGAATCCAGTGAGTAGTGGGAGAGGAGACCCCTACTCCTTCCCTACTGCAGCCTCTAGTCCCAGAAAGGAGAGGGAGAAGGTGAATGAAATGGCCAGAGTATTCAGCTCAAGGGAGGGAATAAGTCTAGAGGCTGGGGAGAATTGATGGAGAGGGGAAAGGGAACAGCTCCACTCAAGTCCCTCTGCCTTTCTAGTAACTAACTACTGGGAGTGGGGCTCACAGAGATGTCTCTGCATGCTACATTTCACATATATGCCATAGGTTCACCATCATGGCTCTAGGGTAATTGATGGGCACTCGATGGTGTGTTGTTCAGTCTATGACCAGGATTAGTCAGGTAGTTCCTTGAAGGCAAGTTCCCATGGGACAAGGGTCATTTTGGGATTTCATAAAACAAATTTCTCACCTTGTAAAATATATTGAGGTAAATGGACTTTGAGCTTTTACCCATTTCTAGATTTATGGTTACATGAACTCAGTATTTATAAATAATTTTCTAGAAAATATGTTTACATACACTATGCTTTCTATCTATAAGGTATTGCACAAGTGGTTTTAATTCATTGAGCTTTAGTTTCTTAATATGCAAACTCTTTTGATAATGGATTTCTGAAAAGTCTGATCTGAAATGATAAATAGGATCTCACTGAGATTCCCTTATATCAATAAATAATCAAGTCTTAAAGCAAACCCTTTTAAAATTGTGAATTCTCATTAGTCTGATTTTTATTGATTATACAATTGGAAGCAAAAGCCAAATGTATCCTAGATATTGGCCCTGAACTGTTATATCTGGTGTTATATCTGCCACATTAGAAAATATGCCCCCTTCATTTTTCTTTGGAAAAGAGATGGTTTGGAGTTAGAAGGAGAGGAAGTTAGTGAGAAGGAGAGGAAGTGAATAGATTCCCCAGAAGGGAGAACAAGAGGAAAGAAAAGAGAATGTCCTTGTTGTCTCTAACCCCTTTCATTTGTCATGGCAGGGAGTTCATTTTTCCCCTTAAATGCAAACAAGTCACACTAAGCCTTGCTGGCAGGCAAAAATGATTATGGGATCATTTGTGTTTGCAGGACCCAGAAGAATCAATCATGGATGTTTAGGGACTAACCACAGGAAATGTCTGAGAAGGGATACAGGTGGACTTGGGCAGAATAGGTTTTTGCAGCTTTGATAAGCTGAGAACTGACTGGCTGAATGCCCTCAGGTAGAATTTGTAATTTTCAAGTTCACACAACTGTTATGAACATTCTTTCTCCAGGGGAGAGTATGGAAACAATCTCCTCAATTAAAAAAACAAAAAGGGAAACACAAATAAAAAGCCCACATCCCTAAACAGCAAATGCCTTTCCCTTTCATTAAAGGGGATTGTTTGCAGAAAGGATGATCCAGGTTAGCAGTTCTTAAAGTTTTGTCCCTCTGCCATGGATCCCCAGGGCCATGTGCATTTAGCCAAAGGGCTCCTCAGAATAACATTTTAAAATAATTAAAGGGAATGATGAAATTTAGTTAGAGCTTAGGAAAAATAAAGATGAATTCTCTGCCCCACAGATTTAGAAACTCTCCCTAAAAGTTTAAGGGTTTTACCAAAAATTCTACAAGTAAGGAACATCAGAGGTTGATGTGGAGCCCATATTTTATGGTTCTAGAGGTGGTGCTCATCTTTCTGTTCTTCCACCATGACTTTAAGCACATAGTACTGCCATCCAGCAAACAAATATAGGGAAAAAGATAATGAATTGCTTTCACTTTTCACTCAAAACCATTAAGGACATTTTGCTTCATTGTATTCTTATCACATAATACTTGCCTTTGTCCTTTCTGTCTTTCCACCTTCCCCCCACAATAAAGCATTTCACCCATAGGGTAATGTTTCCATGGTATTGTTAGGTGGTGCAGTGCATAAAGTCCAAAATCAGGAAGACAAGAGTTCAAATGTGACTTCAGACACATCATTGGGCCTCTGGGCAACTCACCTCACCCAATTTGCCTTAATTTCCTTATCTATAAAATGGGTAGAGAAGGAAATAACAAAAGACTGGTATTTTTGACAAGAAAACCCCAAAAGGTGTCAAAGAGAGTCTGACAGAAAAAAGCAACAACAGCATTGTTTCTATGGTCCTACTTTACATATACCATTCCCTAACTCAGTCTTCAGTAATTTCTTATGACCAATGACCAATGACATAACATTCAATTTCCTAAAATTGGTATTCACAACCCTTCAAAATATACTCCTAATTTACATTTTTTTAAAAACCTTAACTTCTGTGTTTTGGCTCCTTGGTGGAAGAGTGGTAAGGGTGGGCAATGGGGGTCAAGTGACTTGCCCAGGGTCACACAGTTGAGAAGTGTCTGAGGCATAGCTTGAACCTAGGACCTCCCATCTCTAGGCCTGACCAATTTATATTTTAAACAAGATATTTTCATGAAAAGAATCAAACCTTTATTCTGAATAACTGGACTGAATCATAGCTAACAATTACTTTCTGAATTACCCTGAACAAGTCACCTAAATGTATTTGTGCTCCAATTTTGCCATCTATAAAATATGAATGCTAAATCTGGCAATATCTGCCACACAGAGCTATGGTGATGTAAGCACATTGGAAAACATATACAGATACAGATTTCATTAGTCTTGGCAATAACAATGCTGGATAGTGCTCTATAACCTAATAGTTAAAACACAAGGAATTACTTGCTAGTGTGTAGGGACAAATTGTGGTTACATTGGGTTTATTTCTATAGAACTTTGATTTTTGTATGCCAGAAAACGAATCTCTACTCTCATGCTCATTAGATTACTAAAGCATACTGTAAGAGTTAAAATAGATATTTAAGGTATGGTAGCCAGAAATCAGATTAACTCGATTCCAAATTAAAATAGACCCAAGTCAGGATGACTTTTATGAAAGTTTACTTATAATTAGGAAGGTTGAAGGTAGGGAAATTGAGAGAGAGAAACTCTGGCCCAGACCAGAAGCCCGAACCAGGTAAGAATTTAGAGGTCTCCTCAAAGGGGCACGGAGGTTATTTAAACAAGGCTTCTAGCCACAAGGCCTTTTACAATTAGAGAGGCAAGAGAGGTTTCCTTGAGGGTAGAGCCTCCAGAAATGCCAAGGGAGGAGAAAGGGAGTCAGCCTAACTTATCCACCTGACAATTCAGAGGGAAGCAGTCAGAGGTCTCACCAGAGATCCTTCTACACCAAGTTCAAAGCACCAACTGCCTCCACAGGAAGTTACCATCCTATTTAAAAGATAGCAGCTTTCGTCACTTCCTGCATCCACCTCCAATTTCAAGTGGACAAATGGCAGCCTCAACACTGTTTTGGACTGCCCAAAAGGCAGTCTCTTGCTTTTGATTTGTTACTTACTATCACGTGTGGGTAACAGACCATCCCCTCCCCACTTAATTCTAAGTTGGGTGGGGTGACATTATTTCTTATGGCTAAAGTCTAAAGAATGAGTGAGGGTGAGCTAATTCCATTTACACAATACCCAAGCTAATTCTTTTCTATCTTGTGTTTTCTTAAAAAGAGGATAGGAGGGGGCAGCTAGGTGCCTCAGTTAATTGAGAGCAGTCCTAGACAAGGTAGGTCCTAGGGTCAAATCTAGCCTCAAACATTTCCTAGCTGTATGACCCTGGACAAGTCACTTAAGCCCCCTTCCCTAGCTTTACTACTCTTCTCTCTTGGAGCAAATATACATTATTGATTCTAAGATAGAAGATAACGAAAGAAGGTGAAAGAAAAGGACAAGGAGGACGAGGAGAAGGAGGACAAGGAAGAGGAGGATGAGGAGAAAAAATTAAGAGTAGAAATGATACACAATGTTAAAATTAATCAATTATAGGACAAGTCATTTATTACCACAAAGAAAGCAATGGTACATATAAGAGTATCACTGTATTTGTTAACTAAATGCTTTTAACAGAATTCAGAATCTTAATATATTATTACTCTAACATTCAACCAATATTTACTATCATACTAATTAGTAATTTTATATCATGTTCCTACATTGGTCATCTCTGCATTTTTCAGTCAAGAATCCAAACTTTGACATTCTAGGGGTCTTTATCTAATGACATGCTTCTTTTGTTGCTAATCTTTTCTTTGGGCTACTTAAGGTGCTTTTTCTCCCTTAGGTGCTAGGGAAAGGGAAACAACAGATGTCAATATTGCAATATGATTAGGCATTTCAATATTCACAATTTAAATGCTAAAATAAGGAAAACACAAAAGAGAGTCTAAGGGGATAATTAGAATTCTGACATTTAAGGTATGGACATTACCATGTGAGATCAAGGTCCATTGGAGATGAAAGTCCTGGGAATTTGGATGGAAGAGATACTAGAAATCCAAGATACTTGAAAGAAGGGATTGGGGCAAAAAGAAAAGCATGAAATGAGCCAGACATTAAATTTATTTTTTGCATTATTACAAAAGGATATGATTTTCCACTCCCATTTCTGGTTCCTCTCTAGGTTTTATCTTCCTCCATTAGAATGCATCACAATTAATTAATTTAATTAGTTAGTTAATTGATTAATTTATTTGTTTATTTTTTAGAAATTATTCTATGGTTAGAGACTCTCTTGCTAGATTATATTTATATCTTTAGGGCTTGCCCCAATGCCTGGCATGCAGTGAGTACTTAATGAATACTCTATATATCATCTAGCTCTATTTTTTTTTGATCTAATGATCTGACTGTTCTTATTGTGGAGAATGACAAATAACCTGTAGGTGCTTCTTTATTCAATTTGTTGTGATATATTGATGTAGTGGAAATTTATGTAAAAAAAAAATCTGACCTCACCAGTAACATATTTAGAAAAATGAAGAGTATTTTAATAAGCAAATAATGGCTCATTACTGTCATAAAAATAATTATTATAGTAGATTCTCTATAAGGGTTTCAGGAAAGATATGAACTCCTAAGTCTACTATTGCCTCTAATGCCAATAAATGATATACTATAAATTATATGAAATCAAGGAATAATTTCTTAAATTAATTGGTTAAATTACCCTATTCAACATGAACTTTTCTTTAGTACATATTTATATATTTATATGATTTCACTGGTTTAGGAAACTAGGCTGTGGTTAATCATTTCATTGACATAAAGCAGCATCTCATTTGAATCTTCTACAGAATATGTTAAGAACCTTAAACATGTATTTTAAAACTATTAAAAATAAATATGAAATTTTGAAGTTTTGCAGATGTATAGAACATTGTTATAAAAACACATTATTCCTATGTGTGTAGATTTTTCACTCAAATTCACATGGTCATTTGTTGAGTATATTCTATTCAGGCTTAGGTTACACCAAAAGACCTGTGTGGTATCTCCCAGACTTTTTTCTTCTATAATCTTTTTCATTTTCCTTTTGAAACACTCTGTAGTATAAGACGTGTTGAACATAATAGTTACTGGGTAAATGTTTAAGGAATATTTATTTTTTTTCCCCTTCACCAGGGTATTTTCCCAATGACAACTAGATGTTTTCTATGCAATTAATCCCTGAGTGTGAATATTTTAGTTTCAGAAAATGTAAGGAAGATCATTTTTTTTCTCGTATGAAGTATCTTTTTTTTTCTCCCTGAATTTCTTCTGCCACTGCCAGATATAAGGGGTTAGTATAATATACTAAGAAAAGACTACTGCCCTTAGCTGAAGTCCAAAATCAGCAATGACTGTTGACTCATCAATATTTATTTGACTTCCTCAGTATTTGTGTGAAAATGTAAATTCTTCATAGATACATACAAGTTAGCTTAAAAGGAATTCCATAAAAGTAAGAGAGAAAGACAGATAGGGAAAGAGAAAGAGAGAGAGAGATAAGTACAAGAAAAAGTGAGAAAGAGAAACAAAAAGAAAGGAGAAAGAAAAAGAAAGAGATGGAAAGAAAAAAGAGAAAGAGAAAAAAGGAAAGAAGGAAAGAAAAATAAAGAAAACCTTTTTCTCTTGTGGCCTAGTGTGCTAGGACAACTGAAGCTGGCATGGTCCACAATATTCCCTTGTATAGCCCAAACCAAATGAAAAGGCATTTGGAAAATATTTTAAAGAAGAAATAAACTATAGCAAAACAAGTTAACATTAAATTTTGAAACTAAGTCAAAAGGAAGCCCACTTAGATCCTAAGGTGCAGGTTAGAGAATTACAGTTTCTGTAATTGTTTGACACATTGTTCTGTATGAGTTTGACACAATTGACTTAAGTCATTGTCCCAGGAGAAATACAGAATACTAGAATATAAAAGGAAGAAGAGCAAACTGCCAAAAAGAAGAATTCTAGATTTGCTTAGTAGAAAAATTTCTACCTCATCTTTCAGTCTTTCCCTGAAGCATGGCCACCTAGAGGAACTTTCTTTCAAAGTTTTTTAAAAGAACTTTTCAATATTCCAAAACAATTGAGTCCACTCTCCTCCTTCTGTTCATCTTTGGGCCCAGTTCATTTGCCAAGAACTTTCCAGGACATATTTACTGATGGGCAAATTCCATCAATTGACCACAAAATTGCATTTCATCATCTGGACTGTAGGCATTCATTGTTTATTTGATTTTTATTATATAAACTATATATTTTGCATAAATATTATTTAGCTTCCCAATAGTCTAGCATTTGATGTAACCAGAACAAGTCTATTTGTAAAACTGTGTGATATTGGAAATTTGGGGATCTTAATATTGAGTTCCATGATATAAATTTCCTCTGGATGTTTAGGGGACTTGAAAACTACATTTCCCATGATTCAATGGGTTTCCTGTCTTATGTGGTGATGTGAGCCAACATAAACAGAAACTTAAATAGGGAGAACTTGATTGGTACTTCCTCTTTGTGAGGAAGTAGCCAAGGGGAAGGTATGGCAGGCCATTGGAATTAGATCTTAGCAGGCACGTGGTTTTCTTAATTGTCGATATGGATTATATTAAACTCTTAATATTTTTAATATACCCTTCTATATCAATTTTATTTATAACACCTGGAACATCTGGAAGACTATCCCATCTCTATGAAAAATTCTTAAAGGATTAAATGATGGACAGCATCATGATTGACATCATAATCATCACTGATATAATCATCACCAAATCTATTATTTATATTTACTGTAGGGTTTGTAGATTCAGAGAACTAATTAATTGCTTGATATATATATATTTATTTATTTACCTATTTATTTATTTATTTGTTTGTTTGTTTTAGGTACATATTTTCCTCTGATATCAAATTGGATATTCTAACTGGTTTGCTGAAAGCTATGGAGATCAAGAGACTACCTTGGAAACTACTAATCTCTAAGCAATCATTCCTCCACTAGTAATCTGTGCTGGACATTCTCTATGATAACAAATATATTTGTTTGCTCATTTTATCCTTTGATTGATATTAATGGTGTGTAAAGAATTATTTAAAACTTCATATAGAAAGAAAGGAGGGTGTGAGTAGGCAGTAAGACAATGATAATAGAAAAATGTACAGGAAAAGCAGGGGAAAGTCCGTCATCAGGGGAAAAAAGTGCATGATAGGAAAAATAAGAGATGCAAGAGCCACATTGCGAAGTAAATGAGAACCAATGGAAAGAAAGATCATCACATTTTTTCTATTCCTATGGTATCAAGGAACTAAAGGTGAGTCCCCAACGCATTGGGTAGACCTCCACAGTGGATTTATGAGAAGATATTATCAGACATCCCCCTAGTATGTCCTATGTATCATAGACAAATAAATGAATGTAAAATGAATGAGAGAATATATGAATAAAAAAGTACTTAATATGCGCGAAGCAGAGCATGATGACAAGTGTTGTAGATATAAATATGAAGTCAGACCTTGCAATCAATGAGCATGTCTTCTAAATGAAGACATGATATATTAGGAGAATGCTAGCAAAGAAGAGTCACTCTAGTCCTGAAAATTACAGGAATGTTGCCTGGCATCATATAGGGAGTTAATTGACATACCCTTTACATGAATAATGACAGGACTTGCTTATAGTCCATGGTAGCGGAAATGCAGAAATTAGGGGAGATCGTACTTGGAAGAAAGGCATAGAAGTTGCTGGAGAGAAGGGATTGAATTGAATAATGGCAAGGGAGTTCTTGAAAACACTGTCTCACTGAAATGATTGGCTTATCCTGATGCTCTTACTGAGCTGAGTATCAGAGATACCATAAACTCTATCCATTCATTACTCACTGACCACCATTGGTTTTATTTTATTATTTTAGCATACTGAATTCCAGAAGTCTAGCTGGAATCGGTTAACTCTATTACAGTCAATATATTGGAACATTCATTACAAGAGGGGAATTATTTATTTTCCCCCCTTATGAAAAAGCTTTTATCATCAAATTTCATAGATCCTTACACAATAATAGTTGCCTCTTATTTCTTTGATTGAGAAATAACAGAAAGTTATGAATTCAGTAGGTATTAAATATATTTAAATGTTGGTTGAAGAATCATGTACAAATTTGCATACATGCATATTTTAAATTTGAATAGAATACTGCATATATGTTAGAAATGTATCATTTAGTCAGTCTATAAAAGATAAATTTCCTTACTTAGTAATCCTAAAAACTTCAGTAGAATCCTAAAGTTTGTAGTTTGAAAATGCTGATTTCAAATCCCCTTCTTTTCCTGGGAAACACTGTATAGTTGCCCATGTTATTTTTAATATATGCAATGATCTGGGCTAGAGGATGATACAAGTAGGTAAATCTCGAACTGACTGAATGTCTGTTAAAAAAAGCAGAAATTAATAGGATGCTATCCACTTGGAGGATCCCTAATGAAATTAGGCTTAGCTAATAGTGGAATTGGTTCTGGCTATGTGAGATCTAACATTTATTTAATTATGTGACTGTTGTCCAAAATATAGGATGCCAGCAGGTTAGAACTGTGGATCAATTAAAATAAAATACAATTTAATGTTAGAATCTATGTATCTCTGTGTGTCTCTGTCTTTCTATGGCTATGCCTCCTTACTTCTGTCTGTCTCTTTCATCCTCACTGTTTCCTTGTGTCTATATTTCTCTTTCTTCTTCTCTGTCCTTATTCCTATTTCTTTCATTGTCTCTGTCTCTATTTCTATGTTCCTCTCTCTGTTTCTGTGCCACTGTCTGTCTGTCTTTCTCATTACTCTTTCTTTTTTGTACGGAGGGGCAATTATACACCATTCAAAAAGGTCAGGTTCACCAATTTAGGGTGAGAATGACATAGACAGCAGTTAAAAAAAAGAAATAAGAAATTTCATTGTTCTGGTAGTTCAATTAGTAGGATTACAAAGATACACACATAAACCTGTATTTATGTGTGTATATATAGATGTATAAATAGATATGGGTGTGGTGCATGGGTGTAAGTATATGAGTGTGGATATATGTATATTAACACACATACACATACACATATGTACGTATGTTTCATATTTATTTTTCTTCATCAAACAGGCTCTAAATAGGATAAATGTGTAGATGTTGGCAAAAGATTTAGGATGAAAAAGATCCTTAGAGATCATTGAAGCCAGTCCATTTTATGATGAGAAAACTGAGGCAAAGATTTATTAATTGGGTTAAGTAATGTAGCCCAGGTAAAAAGGATCAGTCAAGTCTCAAATGCAGGTCTTAAAATCTCAAGTCCATTGCTCTAACCCCCATACCAAACTGTGTCTTTTTATAAAGAAATTCTTCCTAACATTTTACTATTATCCTTTAGAATTAGATGCCTTAGGAGGTTGTGAATTTCTCCTCAATGGAAGTCTCCAAGTTTAGACAAAATAGCCAGTTGCCAGGTAAATTGTACAGGAAGCTCTGACCTAGGTAAGGCTTGTACTCAACCTAAATTCCCTTATAAATTTGAGATTCGGTCGGTTGGGTGAGTTCCTGTGATTCTCAGTTTCCAAGGATTCCGAGTACAATAAAATATACAACTAAGGCTTTACTGAACCTAATTGAATCTCCCTTTGATGATTTATTGAAGACATTTCATGATCTCTTAGTGCTTGAGGGCTGTCATTATCAACATCAGTTTTCATTACCATGGAGAGGTGGGGAAGTGTCAGATTTGCAGGAATTTGGATGAATAGAATGTTGGGTAACAGGGCATGTATGGAATCGACCTTTCTGAGCATTAAGATTGTGTGCCAGAGACATATCCAGCAATTATGTCGTCCTTCATGAATATTTTTGCAGAGGAAAATAATGTGCTGCTAACTCACAAATGTCCTTTAAAAAACAGACGGTATTTTTATACTCAAGAGTCCAATTACCGCTTCTTAGTGAAATTTCATCCTAGTTTCTGTTCAGGGAATGGGGAATATTATCCCTTAAAGAAACATATTTGTAAAATATTAGTGATGCAAATGCCTCTCAGCCTCAAGTGGAAATAATAAAAATGATCATGTAACATTATTAATTACTGCAGTTGCAAAAAGATTCCTCCCTAACTACCCTCATTGCTGTGTCCTAAAATGGACAATTGCTGAAATTTCTGTGTGTTTGACTTTTTAATCTCTATATATTTTATTATGCTTTCTATTATTTTTGTCAATCTGAAAACATCATTTGAGGTTCTAATATGTGCAAGGTACTACAGTGCATTTAAAGACATTAAAGGCTGTTGTGAGGAAGATTATTATTTAGTTATTAGCTTAGTATTAGTATTAGACCTAGCAGGAAGGGCTGGGAGAATTCCAAGATGGAATGGGGAAGCGGGAAGTGGCTCTGGCTTTCTGAGAGAGACTCCATGGTGTTTGGGACAAGTTGCAACTGACTTCAGGAGACACCAGATTGCCAGAGATCCTGTGGAAAGACCGTCACCTACTTGTGGGAGATTTTGGTAGAGACTGCTAATCCCAACCTGAGTTGCAGGCCAACTTGGGCTGGGTCAGCTCCCAGAATCTACACACCTGGAAGAGTACAGCAGGTAGTTCTGGAGGAGCAGAAACACCACTAGAGTGGAACTGGACACTACTGTGAGGATATCCACTTCAATCCTATTTTTCCCTGGGCCCTGTCTTGATTACGTCTTAGATTAGTGTAGATAAGTCCCTCCCTTGACCTTGTGGTTTGCCCTTAGTTTGTAAGAGTAGAATTCCTTATTCCCATCCTTTATTATTGTTTCCCACAATTAAATTGCTATAAACCTTTGCCTTTTACTTGCTGGTTTCCATAGGCCTAGACTAGATACTGCAGGGTGGCAGTTGGGCCCAACTGCCACTTCAATAGCAATCACCTCCTTGGCAGTAAGCCCTGGTCTCCCAACCTTGTTTGGTCCTGTTCATCTGTCATTCCTGTCTCCCTCACCCCATTGTGAACCCACAAATAATTTAGTTAACTTCCCTGGTAATCCTCCATTACAAGGCTCACTCTCTTCCCTTGGAATTTTTAAACAGAAATGAAATGATCTTTTCTCAGACGTTATAGAAAAGGATTGCTTTGTTTCATATGTTGAGTAAGATGTCTGCCATTATCACTCTTGGATCTCATATTCTCTAAAATTCAATGAAGGACGTTATCTCTGACTTCCATGAAAGAGTCTCTAAATCATATTGCAAAGTTTATATACACATGTAAGGGATATTATAGCATGATAGATTTGTTTTGAAAGAGATCTCATAGACCATCTAACATCTAGAGCTAACTCTCCATCAGCATCTCTGCTTGGTTTTGACTTGATGGAACCTGATGCCTAAACAAGGAAAATCTAAACACCTCAAATCTAGTCATTAAGCTGATTAAAACAACTTTGCCCACTCACTACCTTCTTGACTCCCCAGTCTCCTCTTCTTTCTAATAGGGAGGCTGGAGGATGGTGCATGAAATGCCCTCTACAGTTTTATTTTATAGGGCACTGAGATGTGAGTTTCCTAGGTAACTCTTCACTTTTCATCATTATCTCTGCTTGGTTTGGACTTCATAAAACAAGATACTCCCATGTGTAAGTTCTAAAATTAATATTCAATGCCTCCAAAGTATGACATTTATGAGGATTTATTAATATAAAATATCTCTCCTTCCTTTTTTGCTTCCTTTTTTGTTTTTCCTACCTCCGTTAGATTGTAAGTCACTTGAGGGCTTTACCCTCTTTACCTTGACTCAGTCTGATCACCCATGAGGGAAACTACTTGTGAAGTAACAAATCAACAGAATGTTGCTTGAATAGACAAAATATCAGAAAATTTTAAAAAATTATCTTGAAGTACATTATTAGATATTCATTGAAGGATTTATATAGGTCCTTAGGCAAAAGTTACCTAGGAAAAGGAAGAAGACTGGGTTTTCTTATGTTTTAATGGAGGTATTATTCCTATCATCAGGAAAATATAGCCATTAAATCATTGATGTATCTTCCTTGGAAGAATCACATAAGATTAATTGCTTGATTGATCGATATCTATGTAAGCTTGTATATATACAAATTCATATATAGAAACATTTATGCCAAAATTTATGGAGGTGACTTTTAAAAATAGGCTGAATTGGGTAATTTGTGGAGCATATTTTATATCTATTTCCATATATCTATGTATGTATGCATTTTGCTATTCAGTCAATTAGTCATTTCTAATTCTTTGTGACCCCATGGACTATAGCATTCCAGGTCTTTCTATCCTCTACTATCTCTCAAAACAATACTCACACATATGCATATATGCACAAATATACAAAGGTGCACATATCTATCAATCTATCTATCATCTATCTATCTATATATATATATATATTTATCTGTCTGTCTGTGTCTGTATATCCATCAACTATCTATCTCTGTGTCTGTCTATCTATTTATCTATCTATCTATCTATCTATCTATCTATCTATCTATCTATCTATCTTTCTGTGTGTCTGCTTATCTCTCTATCCATCTATCTATCTGTCTATCTCTATCTATCTATCTATCTATCTATCTATCTATCTATCTATCTATCCGTCTGTCTGTCTGTGTCTGTGTCTATCCATCAGCTATCTATCTGTGTGTCTANATCTGTCTATCTATATCTATCTATCTATCTATCTATCTATCTATCTATCTATCTATCCATCTATCTGTCTGTGTCTGTGTCTATCCATCAGCTATCTATCTGTGTGTCTATCTATCTATCTATCTATCTATCTATCTATCTCTCTCTCTTTCTCCATTTATCTATACTTTGTTGTTTTGGAATCATTCCTGTTGTGTCTTTTGACCTTATTAGGGGTTTCTTGACAAGCAAACTGCACTGGTGTTTTTCTCCAGCTCATTTTTTCAGATGAAGGCATTAAAGTAAACAGGATTAAGTGACTGGCCCAGGTCTTCATTGCTAGTGTCTGAGAACACATTTGAACTCAGGAAGATGATTTTTTCCTGACTCTGGGCCCATAACTCGATATATTGCACCGACTAGCTGTCCCTAAAGACTATAAAGCAATTTTCCTAAGTGCAAGTCTATATACCAAATATTTTCCACTCAGTCTCATGAATATATCAATATTAGATAATATCTGTTCAACCTCTTCCCCCTTTGCTAGTTTGAGGTACTTTCCTTAGACTGAGATTATACCCTAGGTCAGAGGCTTCTGGTTGGTCTCCATCATCTTCATAACTGGACTATTTTTAAAATGACTAATGTGTGAGAAGGGAAGTTCACTTTCTGAGGTCTTCAAGGAGAAAAATTTTTTCTCATATCACTTTTCTCACATCACTTCTAACACATCCAGTGAGTTGCTGATAGCGTTTTCTCTATCCTTTATCTCCCTTATAGAAGGTTTAATGGATTCACACATATAGCAATTAGTAGATGGACTTCCTGAGGTTGGCATGCAACTGGATCTCAAATCTTTGTCTGCTCCTTTAGGACTTTGTGTGTTTCTTTCTCAGAGTGTGTAGCATTAAAAGATGATATTGAAAAGTGAGAAGTGATATCATAACCCAGTCAGCAACCTCTTAAGCATAAGAGCTTTGAAGTTGCAACAAATCAGAAGGTATTTTCTACAATTATACCTTTCTCAAAAATGAAAATGACTGCTGCGAGGAGCACGAACCATACTTTATTGGGCAGAATTTGTTTTTTAGAGAGTAACTGAGGTTAAAGTGATTCTTTTTCTTCCATAGCCCTAAAGATGTCCTGGAAAACTTCTCTACATCTAAGGACAGAATAATAACAGTGTTGGGTTACTATTTAAGACTTTTAAGTATCTGACAATGCTTGCTTATGTGTCTTGCATGTTATAAGTACTTTATTTGTTGAGAAGAGAAGAAAAAGCAGCCCTACACCTATAGTCTACTACTTTGTTCATTGGACATCCTTTCTCAGATTAATATTATTAATCCCTCTTAAAGGGACACTGTAGTTGAGTGCCTTTAAATATATGTCTGTGTATGTGTGTGTGTGTGCTTGTCTATAGAATTGGAATTACCAAAAAACAATGAAATAAATTTATTTTTGAAATAAGTATATAAGAAGTAAGAAATCAATTTATGATGAAGAAAAATGGGATTATCAACTACATTTATCTCAATTTACCTTAGCCTTTTCTTTGGATTTTTTTTAAACCCTTACCTTATGTCTTGGATTCAATACTGTGTATTGGCTCCAAGGCAGAGGAGTGGTAAGGGTAGGCAATGGGGGTCAAGTGACTTGCCCAGGGTCACACAGCTGGGAAGTGTCTGAGGCCGTATTTGAACCTAGGACCTCCTGTCTCTAGGCCTGACTCTCAATCCACTGAGCTACCCAGCTGCCCCCTTTTCTTTGGATTTTAAAAGACTTGAAAAGTTCTTATGTTACTACAACAATGCTACCACAATCCATAGAGCATTACTCTCTTTTGGTCAATTGAGATTATTACTGCTTTTTCTGTGTCTACATGCCTACATAGCATCTCTTTGACATTACATTCTACATTTTTGATAGGAATCAAATAACATAAATGTTAGTCACCTATAACTTGAATTATGCTTCATTGCTATCTGTCTTTATTTGTTTGATTCTATATATTTATTTATCTTTATATCTAGGTTTCACTTTCTCTGTATCTGTGTCCCTCTCTGCCCATCTCTGACTTTCTATATCCAATTTGCTATCTCCCTCTGCTTCTCTTTTCTCTCCTTCCTCTCTCTTTGTCTCTGTCTCTCTGTATCTATCTCTATTTTTCCCCCCTTGTCTCTTCCTATTTGTCCACTTAACTCTGTCCCCCATCACTATCTCTGTTTCTGTCTCTCTCTCCTCTGATCTCTAATCTCTTCTCCTCCTTTGTTAAACCCAGTTCTTCCAGAATTTGAGGACAGTTTGGGGCACCAACTCCTCTGTGTTCTGTGGGAATAAAATTAAAAGGCAATGAGGAAATACTTAACAAAATCAATAAAATAAAATAGACAATAGCTAAAGTGAATACATGGTTTTATATCTCAATATGTGATCTCCCAGAATTCTTCTATAAAATCAAGTAGCCTTATTTCTACTTGAGATTGAAATGACCGAATTTCACTCCTCAAAGCTATAAAAAATGGATAGAGTACTAGATCCTGAGCAAAGAAGACCTGAGTTCAAATCAAGCCTCAGATACTAGTTTCTTAGGAAAGTCACTTAACTTCTGTTTGCCTCAGTTTCCTTTTCTATAAAATGTGTATAACAATAGCACCTACCTCCCAGGAGGGTTATGAAGACCAAATGAGATAATATAAAGAACTTAGTATGGTATCCTGCATATAAAAAGATCCTTAATAAATGTCTGTTTTCTTCTTTATGGATATATACTTTTGGGAAAGAATCTGAATCTTTCTGTGCTTATTTTTATTTTATTTTATTTTATTTTTTATTTTATTACCAGTACAGAATATGAGTTTTATTCTAAGGCCTCTAAAGTAAGTAACTTCCAAAGGAACATCATTAAGCCTTTGGTTTAGCAACTTTGAGAGCAAGCACGCTGGCCTGACTTTTTCCTGAACCTTCCTTCAGCTTTCTTAATGGCTGGCCTACAACGTACCTTTCTTTCCACTGCCTGATTGCCACTCTCTGAATGGGTGATTGCCTTTCAGAGCAGTGAATCATGACCAAACATAAGGCTATCTTATTGGATACGGAAAGATCCCAGCTTCATTTACACATCCTGGGCATCTGTGGGAGAATTAATATCACCCTCATTATGTTGGTTTAAAATGCACAGAGCATGGTCTTTGCATGACATATTGATGTGATAGTGCAATGGGACATAGCTACATATCATATCCCTTAATTAGGCCATTCAAACAAGAATTCAGAGAAGGAAGATCAGTTTTATTTGGAGTTTTCTTTGTTTATTTTTAAAGGTCATTAAGGAAAAGGACCTGATATTTATTTCTAGGGGGGAAAAACAACAACCTTGAAATATGGATCTGGGCAGGTTCAGTGTTAAGAGCTATTCATTTAATTGAACATTCCTTTCCCTGCAATCCATGTGCCTAAAACATTGCCCTCCCCATCTATGACTATTGAAATCCTGCCCATCCTTTAAAATCTGGCTAAGATGCCACATCTTCTCCAACATCCTTTGAATACACTGGACCACATGTGACATTCCTTACCTTCTTTTTGGTACTCACTTTATTCTCTTGCTATTCCATTTCTTTCTGCCTATGCCTTTTTGCCCCTTTCTTAAATTGTAAACCTCACGGAAGCAAGGACTGACCACCTATCTTTGGACCTCTCAGCCTGGAAGAAAATTTTTCAAAATGGTTTGCAAAATTGATACTGAATTTGATATGACATTCATTTAATATAGAAGGGTTCAAAGCCTGGCAAGGGTCTTGGTGACTGTAAAAAATCAATATAGTAAGAAATGAATATTAGACGGGTCAAGGAAAATTTCATGGTCTTCTTGGCTTATTCTATGTGTCTGTTAAGATTCATTTGGCTATCAATACTCAAAGCATTTTAGGAATCTAAATAAATTGAGGGTGTCATAGAACCTAACTTGGAATCAAATAGATCTCGATGAAAATGACCACCAAATCGATGTACACCAGCCCTAATATTTATTATCTACAAGCTCACCTCATCAATTATGTTTTTTTACATTAAAATGCATGAAATACATTTCATAAATATGTATATTCATAAATTTTATTTGTAAAATTTATTATAAATTATAATTTATGATAAATTTATAAATTTTATGTTTATATTATAAATTATAAAATTATATATTATATATAATTATAAAAATGTATGAAATATGTTTTATAAGTAAAATGTAAAATAAATTATAAAAATGTATGAAATATGTTTATAAATAAATTTTAAAAATGTATGAAATATGTTTTATAAATAAAATGTATAAAATAATGACCCAGAGTGTCTCAAACTTCACAACAAAAAAAAACTTATTAAAATTCCTCTCCTCTAATTCCACATCTGCATATTTTGTCATAGTGCCTAAACTATCTTTTCACCTGGGAAGTTTTGATATTCCTTTTGCCCTTCTCATTGTAATGACTGAAATTCTCCAAAGGCAGTATTTCTTAATTTTAAATTAATTTGTTAATTGACTGGTCAGGACATCTTAATTTGCTCCATTATCTATCTCCACAATGCACAAAAGGCCTTGCCACCTCTGGCGAAGGTTGATATATATCCTTGGTGAGCTCACCACTAAGTCTCTCCTCTGGACATCTCAACAAACCTTTGATTGTTAAACAGATGATGAGGAAGTAGACTTAGAAGCTTTAGCTCCTCCCTTATTAAGTCTACACAAGAGAGGTTTGTTCTTGTTGGAATTTGGAAAATATCAGCTCATTCTGCCACATGGCCAAATCGCTGGACTCTAAGTGAGTTCAGCATGGCTGCTTAGCCCATCCTTAATCAGGGTTCACTGTGGCTAATCAACACTGCCCTTAATTTTTTTTTTTAACCCTTAACTTCGGTGTATTTTCTCATAGGTGGAAGAGTGGTAAGGGTGGGCAATGGGGATGAAGTGACTTGCCCAGGGTCACACAGCTGAGAAGTGGCTGAGGCCGGGTTTGAACCTAGGACCTCCCATCTCTAGGCCTGACTCTCACTCCACTGAGCTACCCAGCTGCCCCTTTGCCCTTAATTTTTTTATCCTTAATAAAGACAAAACATTCCAACCCATTTGCATGGCATTGAAGGGCAACAGGAAATCTAGATTTTTGACCCTTGGAGGACAAAAGGAAAATTATTTCACAAAAATATCACAATTCAATATTAATTTTCCATATCCTTTGGAACATTCTTCCAACAAAACATTTCATTTTCCCATTGGTACAATTCTTCCCAGCACCTCCATTTTTTTAAAACCCTTACCTTCCATCTTGGGGTCAATACTGTGTATTGGCTCCAAGGCAGAAGAGTGGTAAGGGTAGGCCATGGGGGTCAAGTGACTTGCCCAGGGTCACACAGCTGGGAAGTGTCTTAGGCTGGATTTGAATCTAGGACCTCCCGTCTCTAGGTCTGGCTCTCAATCCACTGAGCTACCCAGCTGCCCCCTCCAGCACCTCCATTTTAAGGAAGGGCCTTTGCCAGTCATCCTACAATTCTCTCCTGGCTCTACTTCTGAATATCTGTTTGTTGCTAGTATGCTTCATCCTCCCTCTCAAATTTTCACTCCCATTTATATGTACTATTCCTTTATTAGAATGTAAATTCCATGAGGGTAAGAAGTGACTTTTTTTTTTGCTTGTATTTACATTCTCTTCACTTAGGATTGTGTCCATATTTTTAAAGGTCATTAAGGAAAAGGCCTGATATTTATTGCTATGAAAAAGAACCCTAAAAATAGAAAGTGCTTAATAAATGTGTGATGGCATATTAGCTTGACTTATTATCTTTCTCTCCCTAAATCCTCCCAACTTCCTCTTTGTCACTCAGTCTCACAAATTTGAGATTATTCTTGACTCATCACTCATCCACTCTAAATGTACTGTTGATTCTTAAATGATGTATTTTTTGTTATCCTATGTATCACAGAGACAGTCATTGCTACTGAAAACTTGAAAAATAAACTTCTTGGAATCAGAGACCTTGGGATTCTCAGAGGATTCAACATCGACAACCAGTATTTTTTTTCAAGTAGAAATAACATTAAAGATGAATTACCATCTGTTCAATTGCACTATGATGACCACATAGCATTTAAAACTGATTTGATGCTGACATTCCCAATTTGCATTTTCTCCCAAGATTAGGATGTGAATTCTTTGAGAGCAGGCATTCCTCATCTTGTGATTATATGTGTATTTTCAGTACATCACAGACAGCATTACAAACAATATTTCACAAATGCTTTCTCATTAATTCATTTCTTCATTCTTTCAGGGACTTTTGTAAGAGGGAAGTTTCTTAGTTACATCAATCTTTTTCCTGTAGTTCAGTGCCTATGTGAACATTTCTTACTCTATTATACATTATTTAAATCTACAAAATATATAAGGATTCAGATGCTTGGAATAACAGAATTTTAGATTAGGAAGTGACCTCAGCAGACTTCCAGACCAATTGTTATCCAACCAAGAATTCACTTTATACTTTATTGAACAAGTTGCCATTCAGCTTTTACATGAAGACCTCCAATAATACAGAAACTGTTCCTCGTTGAAACAATTCATTCTACTTCTGGACTCATCTCCTTGGGAGAAAAATTTCTCCACTTTTCATAAAGCATAAATTAGCTTTTTTAAAAAAAAAATTTAAACCTTTAACCTCTGTGTATTGGCTCCTTGGTGGAAGAGTGGTAACGGTGGGCAATGGGGGTCAAGTGACTTGCCCAGGGTCACACAGCTCGGAAGTGTCTGAGGCCGGATTTGAGCCTAGCACCTCCCAGTCTCTAGGCCTGGCTTTCAATACACTAAGCTACCCAGCCGTCTCCATAAATTAGCTTTTTCAAATAGCCACCCATTGCTCCTGGATTTGAAGACTCACGGATGAATCCAAGCCTTCTAGAACCTAAAATACCTGGAAATAAACAAAAAAAATAATCATGTTCTACTTCCCCCCAGGTTTTTCTTCTCCAAACTATTCTCTCTCAGTTCACTTATCTGTCTATAAGATATAAAGTTCAGATTTTTGCCATCTTGCTTGTCTTATTCTGCACATTATCCAATTTATAACTTGATTCCTAGAATATGATGCTCCCAATTGAACATTTGGCTCCAGATGTGATCTGAGCCAGAATATTGTAGGGTTCTCTTCTGCTGTAGTCAAAAGGTTAATTACTAAATATGTTCATCTGTCCCCTTCATGATTTCTTTCTTGTTTCCCCCTTTATTCAGCTTACCAAATTCTCCCTAAACGTTGGAAAGGAAATATCTATTTCTGAGGAACAGCTATGTTAGCATTCCTTCTTCCCCCAGAGTAGTTTTATTTTTCTCATTTTGCAAAGATTATTTACAATTATGAACAGAATAAATGCCTCAGGAGTGTGTATCCTGGAAAGCCACTTTTCCCCTCTAAAAGATGATAACTGTCATAAAGATCTACTAAGTTTCCTTTTGATTTTCAAGTTTATTGCATTGAAAGTTATATTTTTCATCCTTGTGACCTTAGCAGGAATATGTGTGTGGAGTTTGAACTAGAAACTTTAAAACATATAGGCATGCTCTTTGCAGGAAGTCTCTTTTTTTTGCCTTTTCTCCAGAACAAATTATCTTCACTAAGCCAATAAGAAAGTATATTAGTTTAAATTCTATAACCAGCAACTCATCTAAAAATAGAAAAACCCAAAGCAGGGATTTGACCTATTTTAACATCCTCTATCTACATTTGGCTATTTAGTTTTAAGCCACATTCCTCACCCACTACAGGAGACAATCATTATTTACCCCTAGTGAAACATTCTCACAGTGAGATATAATGAATCTCGATAAAGGGCCAGACAAAATAAAGAAAGAAGAATGGAAATTCAGACTGGAAAAAGGAGATATGAAGACACTGAGCATAACCTCAAGGAGAACAACAGTAATTATGATTTGAAAGCAAGTTCCTACGAAGAGAACTAAAAGAATCAGATTTACTTAGCCCCATGAAGAATCACTGTCAGGAGAGGGCTGTGGACCTGGAGGAGGTATTTTCTAATATAAAGGATTGCTGTTTGGACAGAATTCTTTCAGCCTGTCCAACAATAACAGGGGAGGGGAAGCTGGACCCAGACCCAGGAATATCATTTGTTATAAAACTGCTTCACAAAATTATTGACTGTGTTATCATGGACAAATCATTTCATTTTCCTGGATCTTAATTCAATTCACTTGTAAAATAGATAATAATTATAGCTGTTACATATTTATTTTCTGTGGATTTATGTAATGTAAGGAAAGCTCTTTTCAAATTTTTTCAAACAGGGACAATTAGCACATCTTGTGTGAGGGCTTGCTGAGCTGGTGTTCACTTTTCATCCAATTCTTGCCTGTGGCTCCAAGAAGCTCTAGCATGCCCAATGGCCATACCCTGACCAAACTTTTGACAGACAGGCTAAGAGGTTGAGGGAAATCAAGAAGTCTCCAACACCTTGTGATATCATTGGTTGGCCCTCTTTGAAAATGAAATATCAACAGCATTGTAAGTCATTTAGTGATGATGATAAGAAGTTATAGATTTTTTTGATACTAAAATGAAAGTGAACCCTGAATCCCAATTCCTTTTTGTAATTAAAAATGAAATGAAGGGGGCACCTAGGTGGCTCAGTGAATTGAGAGCCAGGCCCATAGACAGGAGGTCCTGTGTTCAAATCTGGTCTCAGAGACTTCCTAGCTGTGTGACCCTGGGCAAGTCACTTGACCCCCATTGCCCACCCTTACCAATCTTCCACCTATAAGTCAATACACACAGAAGTTAAGGGTTTAAAATTAAAAAAAACAAAAACAAAAAACAAAAATGAAATGAAGGGGGCACCTAGGTGGCTCAGTGGATTGAGAGCCAGGCCCATAAACAAGAGGTCCTGTATTCAAATCTGGTCTCAGAGACTTCCTAGCTGTGTGACCCTGGGCAAGTCACTTGAATCTCATTGCCTATCCCTTGCCACTCTTCTGCCTTGGGACCAATATATAGTATTGACTCCAAGATGGAAGGTAAGAGTTTAAAAAAATGAAAATGAAAATGAAATGAATAATTGTACATACGCATGCAATAGAATCTTAAGTATTAAACTTAAAATAACAATAATAGGATAGACTCTCTTCTGAAGAAGAGTATACTAATGTCTAGAAAATTCTGCCAGCAGGGAAAACACTGCTTCCCATCTACCACTGACCATACCATACTTTCACTGAGCCTTCCAGAAGAATGATCAAGCACAATAAAAAAAAAAAAAAAAAAAAAAAAAAAAAAAAAAAAAAAAAGATCCTAACCATTGTCCTCTGATCAGCTATAAGAGTATTTGGTAACTTTCAGTATTTTTTTTGTCTGTTACTCATTCTTACTATCTGGCTAATTTCTTCCGCTACTTCTCTCTCTCTATCCCTGTTTTATTCAATCATTGTCACAAACTCTAACATTAAACAAAAACTGATTCCCAAATAAAATTCTCTAATATCCATCCTACTTAGTGATACTGTATTCATGTCCTACTGGAAAAATTCCCACTTTTTCCTCTGCGCCCTTTGGAATTTTCCTTACGATTGAAGGGACTTCTCTTTATCTTTGACCCATTTTTTCCTCATAATCCCTTATTTTCCTTCCCTGAATGATATGCATATATATTATATATAATTATTATCAGCAATACAATATAGTATTCTATGATAACACATATACAATCTATATCATGATATCTGCCATCTTGGGAAGGAAGTAGGACTATAAGGATAGGAGAGAACAGATTATAAAATCTCAGAAAAATTATTATTAAAATTATATTGACATGTAACATGGGGGAAAAATAAAAAGAACCCTAAATTACTTCCCCAAAGTAACCTAGCCTACTCTCAACCTCATGTCTAATTTTATCATCAACTCAGTGTCTACCTCCAGTGTTTATATAGATTCATACACTACTAACTGAGCTCCATAAGCTTTATATTTAACTGTATAAATTCATCTGCGTAATGTAATAGGAAATAGACTTTAAAAGTAGGAAAGCAGACTTAGCAGGCAGGCTAGGGGAAAAAACCTTTGCTGGCAGCCATGGACATTCTGAATGGAATGCAGGCAAAGAGGGAGGAGAGAGAAAAACTGTCATTGCTCTTTGAGAGGGGTTTGGAGCAGAAGTGCAGCCAGCGGTGTCTCCAAAGACTTGGGATCTGTGAGATTGGAGAAGTTTGAAGACAACATCTCTTAAGATAAGCCTTAGTAGTGGAAAGGGTCTATTTCTGGTGGACAGTTGCAGGCATTTTTCCCTACCTGGTATCTCTTGAATTATTTGCTGTGCAAGGTGTTAGTTCCTGGCATCCTGAAGCCATCAAGGAAGTGAACTAGACCATTTGTGAGAAACCCCAATATCCAGCTCTCTTCCTCTAGAACTCATCCAAGGCTGTCAGCCTGACTGAAGTTAGGTTGACAGAGCAACTTTCCCTTAGAACTCCAGTTCTTGCCAGTTAGAGATTTCTAGTTACAGATATATCTCTCCCACTCTCCTAACCATATTAATACAATTAAACTGTTTTATTTTCCCTTTTCCTATTGGTTTTCTCATAGTGTGTGTAGAGTTAACTTTCTGTTTTTTTCCCTGGCTAAGTGGATCAGTGTGGCAGTTAAGACCAAACTGTCACTCCTGTCAGTTGCCCAAACCATTCATTGAACTGTATTTCCCCAGCTTGTTAGGTCCCAACTGTAATAAAGGGAATAAAGCAAGTGGATGGGGTTTGTGGGTCCCTAGGTCAGTAGGTGGGAAAGGAGGGTGCAATAGTGGAGGTGGTAGGAGATATAAGGGAATGGCTTAGTTTAGGGAAATATAAGACATTGAAGTATATTGAGTGGCTAGGGAAGAGGACGAGGTAGTTGAGCAGGCACCTGCAACAGGGAGACACAGACTGGGTACACAGGCTTGAGACAGAGGACACTGAAGGGAAACATACTGAACCCTTCCAGGTAGGAGGGGCACTTCTACAGACAAAGGTTAGGGCCAGCCAGAAATGATTTGAAACTAACTAGAGGTCTTTCTAGTCAGTTTCTCAGGTTCACAAAGGAAGAGTCCCAAGGCTCTTCCCTGTCTGTGAAATAGAAGGGCTTCTCAGAGGAAGTATAGAGATCACCACTTCCTCCAAGATGGACATCTCCAACTCCCCTCAGGACCCAGAGAGAAACTATTCCTTTCTCTCCTTATCCCTCTTTTATCATTCAACCAATGATTTAGCCAAAGGTTTGATTAAATGACAACAGGGTTTATTGAGTTTCAGGGTTGATTATAAAGGACAGAGGGATACAAGGTTTCTCTAACAACTGCCTAGGGAGAAGCTTCATGTGGGGGAGGGACACAGGAATGTGAGACTGAGAAAGGGCCTGCCCTCACTCTATCTCTGTTTTTTTTTTGCCTTTAAGGTTAGGAAGTTACACACAATGAATCAGGAGATAATTTGTGTCAAGGGTAAGCCCTACTTGACTATGGGGAAAACCAAAGTCTTCAAAGTTTGATTGCTACCACCCAAATCCACCCTTCTCCCAGAACCCACAGGAAATTAGGAAAGGAAATGGGGAATGGAATAGGGAAGGTAAGGGAGATCCAGAGGAATTAGCTAAGCTACAAAGTCTCAAGAGAAAAGGCACAAAATCAAGGAATCAAGGTCAGGTTTCAGCCCCAAGACCGAGCTCAGTTGACCCCTCTGCTCTGACCGAGCCTACAGGATCAACTTCCTCTAGTCAGGGTTCTAAACCCTTTCAACTGCCAGAAATTCTGCAGTTAGCCTTTTTCAGGGTTGTTTGCACCTCTGCACTACACAACCTATTCTCCATTCTTGTTTCTAACTCACCCTTCTGAACCCAGATAAAATATATGTTAACCTCAGTTTTTACCATAAGAGTGATAAGCATTCATTATTCACTTAGATACTGTGTTGGTATTTAGTACACACCCTTTTGAGTGATAATTGATCTCATTCAATAGATTCTGCAGTGTTCTAGAGTTTGTTGCAAATCACATAACATTGCACACCAAATGGAACAAAGAAACATTTCATAATCTACTCTGGATTCTATACTTTATTTCATCATCACTTTGTGTCTGCCCCATAGAAGTGAGAAATATCTTCAGCCTTGACATCATTCATGGCCGAAGGTGTTTGCCTCTATTATGGGGTATATCTGATACAGTACTGAAGTAAAATGGAGATTGATAATAATTACAGAATAGTCTTTATTACTATGTTTCTCTAGTTATCTGTAAGGTTAGTAAGGTGTTGTAGTGGATAGACTGGTCAGCCAAGTATCAGGAAGACTTATCTTCCTGATACTTATTAGTTGTGTGACTCTAGGCAAGTCATTTAGTGCCACTTGTTTCGATTCCATCATCTGAAAATGAGCTGCAGGAGGAAACGACAAACCATTCCAGTATCTTTGCCAAGAAAACCCCAAATGAAGTCATGAAAAGTTAGATACATTGAAAAAAGCCTGAATAACAACTTATCTATATATTTCTGGGATATTATAGAGAAGCATGTTTTATTTTTTAAGAGATTTTAAAGTATTTTTTCTTTACCAAATTAAATATCCTTTCATGTTTGAAAAACAATGAATATACCTCCCCAAAGAATGCAATCTTGTTTCTTGGCATTTTTCTGTCGACTATGTAATTGGAATGATATAGCCCAGGATGACATATTGATCAATCAATCAACCAAAATTTAAGAAAAAAAATCACAATGTATCAGTTGACTTATAGGTGCTGGGGATAAAATAATGAAAATAAGAGATGCTTTGCATATATTTGTATGTATATACATACATACATACATATATGTTTTTAAACAAATATTCATAGTCATGCTAAATAAATCTCTGCCTTAAAAATGTTTAAAAATATTTTTCAATGAAGGGATGTCCATCAATTGAGGAATGACTGAATAAATTATGGTATATGTAGATGATGAAATACTATTGTGCTGAAAGGAATAAAGAAATGGAGGAATTCCATGTGAACTGGAACAACCTCCAAGAACTGATGCAGAATGAAAGGAGAAGAACCAGGAGAACATTGTACACAGAGACTGATATATCATGGCACAATCGATTGTAATAGACTTTTTTACTAGCAGCAATGCAATGACCCAGGACAATCCAAAGGAACTTATGAGAAAGAATGCTCTCCACATCCAAAGAAAGAACTGTGGGAGTAGAAACGCAAAAGAAAAACATATAGGTGATCACATAGTTTGATGGAGATATGATCAGGGTTTTGATGTTAAAAGATCACTCTATTACAAATATGAATAACATGGAAATGAGCTTTGAACAATGATACATATTGTGAAGAGAGAATCAAATTCTCTATCAATCAGCAGCTTTTAATTTGATCAATGAAAAATTTAAGTACCCCTACTTAGTACCTTACCTGCCACTAAGTATGAGAGTTCACAAGTCATTTGCTAGAGTGGGTGACAACTCCAGAGTTCACTGCCCCACCCCTGGGTAGTGTTAGGCAAATTAAAAGACTATAATTGGTTCCTGTAAAGTGGGGAAGGGAAAGGAAGTGATGTGGGAAAAGGACTATAAAAAGTTCTGAACTTCTTGTCAAAGGGACATCTCCTTTGAACTTCTTCTCCTTTGGAGTTCTTCTTTGCGGACTCTGCATTGGTGAGCTGAACTGGAGGAGGAGACTCTTTCCTTGGATTTTGTGGTGATGAGTGGAGTGATTCCTTCCTTGGTTTCTGGTAAGGAGATTCTCTCTGCTCATTGGCACTTTGGTGGAACACTCCCTTCAGCATAGGTTCTGGTGAGATTCTTGGTGGTCTTAGTCTCATGTGTACTGAAGATTCTTGGGCAGATTCTTCAGCGTCTGGTGAGATTTGCATTTTCAGTTGGGAGACATTAGGATTAAACTCAGGGTATTGGTAGCTTGGCAGTACTTTCTGTCTCTTTATCTACATTTTTCCACTTTCACCCTTTCCACCTATTTGTAAATAAAGCTGCTAAAAGTTATTTTGACTTAAGCTATAATATTTTTAAATCAACGACTGCAATATTACTTAGAATTACTTTGAATTCTCATATTTATTAATCATACAAGGCTTACCATGTTTCACTGAAACTATCTATTAAAATTTCTTAGGGCACAATAATTTATCCCTATATAACATAACTTTTTCAGTCATCCCCCAACTGAGAAGCACCATTTTACAAGAAGAGGTGCTATATATATTTTACACATTTCATGTGAGTCCTATTCCCTCTTTTGTTGATCCTTTTGGGGTTTCATAACTTATAATGTTAATTGCTGGGTCAAAGGTAGGCTCTTTTAGTGTTTTCTTTGGTATGATTCTAAATTGCCTTTCTGAATGGCTGGAACAATTCTAACTCTTACCAACAATACATCAATATGCCTGTTTTCCTATGACCCATCTAAAATCATTCATTTTCTCAAATGGCCCAATCAGATTGATCGGGAATATAACATCAATGTTGCCTTAATTTGAATATCTCTATTGGCAATTTGGAATTTTTCATATATTTATTGATAGAAAAGACTTTCTTCCTTTGAAATATTTCTGTTTATATCATTTGACCATTTATCATTTGGGGAATAAGACCTATGCTAATAATTTTGTATTAATTACTTGGACATCTTAAAAATTAAATATATTTTCAATGAAATATTTGTCAAATAAAAATGTAAAGATATCCCTTTTTTTTTTTAATATGAAATGGTTTTGTTTGTGTAAAAAAATTTTTTTGATGAAATCAAAATTGTTACTTTTATCTTTCATGATCTTCTGTAATCATCATTTGTTTAGGAATACTTTTTTTCAGAGAGTAGAAAAGCAATTTTCCCCTTGCTCCTCAAATTTCTTTATGATATCATCCTTTATAATCTAAATCATGTACTGATTTGAAACAGGTTTATATAGAGTGAATGGTTATTTATTTTCTTATATTTATTTTTCTTCCAAACTAGATTCCAATTTTCTCCAGTCCTTAATTTTTTGGGGGGAGTTGGGTAAACCATCAACTATTACATTCATTTGCTTACATATATTATGAACAAAATGTATCACACTAGTTTGTCACTGCTTTGTTGAGTAATTTGAGAAATTATAGCCCCATTTCCATACCAGATCCTACTAGCCAAGGGACTATTGAAAAGAAACTTCATACCTCAGAGTCTCATAATCTTCATCTGTACAGTGAGAATAAAAGCTTCTTACCCCCAGAAAAATTGTGCTTTTGAAATTATATAATGATTTCTGAATTGTTTTATAAACCTTAGAGTGATACATGTATATATATATATGTATATATATATATATACATATGTACACACATATGAACAAATGTATATATAAATGAAGTATTCTCAGTATATTTATGTATTTCCACTAAGAGAGAATGAAAGCCTGGACTAGGTAAGACAGTAGGCATTGAAAAGTTCATCAGTACATGAGAGATACTAAGGAGATAGGGTGGTCAGTATAATGTATATGGAACCTTCAAGGCCACCTGACCCAACACCACCTTTTTATCAGGGATGAAATAGAGGCCTGAAGTAGTGAAATGAATTATCTATGATCATAGATATAGTAGGAAAAAATAGGATTTGTATATAGGACAATTAAATTCACATCAAGTGCACTTTCTCCTATACCATGATGTATTTAGATTCAGGAGTAGGTGAGAAATTGTCAAACAAAATGCATGTCCTTCTCCTTGCAACTTGTAGAACTCATAAGTGTTTGAAAACAGAAACCAAACATTATTCAGTGTATTTGTTAAGTAGATACAGAGCCTAATTTTAGTACTCTAAGTCCTTGAGCATAAGTTTAAATTCTATTTCCAATTGAATCTTTGGGGAATTTCAACATTCAATTTAATTTGTTTCATCATTATTCTTTTTCTATATGTCTCTGCCACTCTATTTTGTGAGGATTTTGCTTAAATCTTCTATCTGCATTAAAAACAGAAGCTTCTTTAAAAATCTCTTGAGAATGTCTGAATTTTATAACAGGGGTAATGCTATGTATACTCTGGAAAGACATTTGAGTGTCTTTATCCTCCAAGTACTAAAGGTTTCCCTGATTCATAACTACAAATCCAACTTCTTGGAGTTTCAGGATTTGATTATTTTCTTTCTAACTTTCAGTTGTCCTGATGGCTATGGTTAATTGGGAGAATTCAGCCTAAGATAGTTATGGTGAACCTTTTAGAGACCACATGTCTTACCCCATGTTCCACCCCTTACTCACACAGGGGAGGGAGAAAGTGCTCCCATTGGGCAGTTGGGCAGAGGAATGGATGAAGTGAGGAATGTCCTCAACCAGGGTACAGAAGGGGAGGAGATAGGCCTGAGCACTTCTACCAACCCAGTTCTGCCACCTGTGAGCCACCCACCTTACCCCACATGAACTTCCATTAGGCTACTGGACAGAGGGGCCGGTGATGTGAAAAAACTCTTATCAGGCACAGTGGAGAGGGGGAAGGGAGAAGATCCACCTGAGTCCCTCTGCTTTTCTAATAATGAACTCTGAGGGGGAGTGGCACACATATCCACAGAAAGTGGTCTGCATGCTATTTTTGGCACCTGTGCCATTGGTTCACCATCATTGCCCTAGGGGATGGTAGATAAGATAGTGGATCAATGGTATATCAGTGAGCATGAATTTGAAAATCAGCCCTCTAATTTATCACCTATATAAACTGGAATTTAAATGAGACCCTCTAGAATGATCCTTAGAACTCTTATGTGCCATCAACTGAAGAACAGAAACAATACAATAACTGAGCAAGACATTTACTCATTTATTCACCTATTCATTTATTTGCTATCTATGCATTAATCTATTAATTTATTCATTTAACTATTCACATGTTTATTTATTGGTTTTGGTCTTGATCTGGTATTTATTTATTTATTTTTTGAAATGGGAACTCTCAAAGAGTAAACTCTGTCATTATAAACTGAGATTTCTCTTGAACTAAAGAGATTGAGTGACTGGCCTGCATCTACTAAGTCACATAGTGAGAATGGGCCAGAGTTCTGAACTTGAGTATTTTGGTCTCTAATGTTTCCTCCATCCACTTTGTCACCTTTGTTCTTAGATGGAGTCATTGATCTAGGAGCACGGACTCTTTTTTTTTAATTATTGTTGCTCTTGTTGTTTTTAGTAATAATACAATGTGAAGATTAATCAAGAATTCCAGTGGTTTTTAATGAGTTCTTTTAAAATTTGCTAATATAAAGTATAAATATATTTTGCTAAAAAATAACTCATGTGGCTTTGGACCTCAGCTTCCATATTGCCAGGGGATATAATAAAAATGAGAATTTTTATCTTGAGCTATTTTCATACTAGCCAACAGAAGAAGCAGAACAAAAACCACATCCATGCAGGGAATTATATTTTGCTCTATATTTTCTGAATCCTACAAGAGTTAATGATAAAGATTCATCAGTCTGATTTCAATTTAGTCTTCTCACCTTTTATATTACTAAAGTCAATGTATATCATGCTCTTTGTTCTGTAAATCCTCCCCTTCCCATTTTTTTAAACAACGTCTCCTTTCAGAGAAGCTGAAAGTACAAGCAGGACAAGGGATATCATGGGACTAATCCCAGTATTTATTGGTACGCAGATTTTGATTTGTTTTCTTTCCACCTTCACCTGAGTCACCTCAACTTTCACAATCTATTATTTTCTAACTAACCTATGGACACACAAACCCAAAAGCCCACTACAGCTGAGAAGTCTAAAGCTCAAGTATCTACATTCATTCACCCACATAGCTGATATTTTAAAAGTGTGTATCACTACACCTAGCTTCTTCATCACTTCCTATAAGTCACATATTTCTCTAAATACTTCCTTCATTATTTCTTATAGAACTATAATAATGAAAGACTTTCACACATCATGATTTGTTCAACCATCTTCCAATCAACGAATGTCCCTTTTTTGCTAGTCTTTTCCCAACTGAGAAAAAAAAAAAATTGTCATGAGTGTGGGCACTTAGGGTGCTTTTGTTTCTACCATTGTTTTGTTTTGTTTGTTTGTTTTGGGGGGGTTGAGTGGGTGAATGTTTAATAAAGAGGTCAAAAAGATATGAATCATTGAGTAATTTTTTCTTGAGCAATCATAAATAATTTTCAGCATATCTTGGGCAAATTCAAAATACTACTGTAGCAAATTAGGGTGGCCATTTTTCCACAACTTCTTCTTGGCTATGAATTGCATTCTCCAATGTCCTTTCATATAACAAAAAATTATCCATTTTTCTACTCCTTAAGAACACTTGGACTCTCATTTGCTGACTTCAATTCAATTCAAATATATGAATTTACATACATTTGATGCCTAAATTAAAAAAAATATACTCTATGGGCATTGTCTACAAAAGTGAATTGGGCACAGTTCTCAAGAATCTTACATGCTCTTGTGATTGAGGACTATTAGTAGAGATAAATAAAATTCAGAGCGAAAAAATGAAGAAATTAGATGTTTCAAGGGTCATTGGAGATTTTGGTAAAAAAAAGAATATTGAGACCTGGATCTGTATCACAGAAGAGTTGGCACTTGTATTGAGAGTTTAAGGGAGAGAAGGAGTCTTCATGGTAAAGAAGGAGTTGCACTCCACATATTATGGGTCATTTGAAAATCAAGGAGGCAAGAAATGGAATACTGAAGCTAAAGAAAAGCTCTTTAAGATCAAGAAAAACAAAAAACATTTGCACTCTTTCCTTGTCTTGCATGGTACCATGATTAGAATGTTGGAACTGGAGTGAAGGGGGAAAGTTTAATCTGAATAATATATTTAATTCCTACTTCCCAGGCAGATGTCCATTTTTTTTTTCAAGTTGTCTAACCCTGAGCAAATCACTTAATCTTCCTTGGCTTCGGCATCTTTGTCTATTAAAGCTAATAATAATAACACCATCTTCCAGGGTTCCTGTGAAGATTTGATGGCATAAAATATGTGAAATGCTTATAAAACATTAAATTCTTATTTTTATTATTTGGAGTGATTACCCTTGGCCTCTTTTGGCATATTATGACTGTCAGTTTAACTTAACCCACTAGACATGCAATTTTTATCCCAAGGTAACAGATTCAGAAGATTGATGATTAGCTGAGGGATGCACAGCCAATAAGTAGCATAGGCAGAATTTCAAGCTGACTCTCCCAATTCCAAATCCAATGTGTCCTCCACTATGCAAGGCTGTCTCTGAAATGTTACATAAATGAACTATCAATTACTATCTCTCTGATTCCTTTCTCCAACCTGAGCCTTTTGGGGCTTGCGCCTAAGCCATCTGTCACACTCTGCAGTTATGCCCTCAGCCAAGCCCTCCTTCACTCTTTCCCCTGGCTCTGCGGCTATGGGTAGAGCTGTCCTCATTTACAGATGGAGGTCAGGGCCAGGCCTCATTTCAAGCTACCAGGAAGTATTGTTCGCTTTAATACAAAGTTTTTCTGCCTTCTTTGTCTCAGGAATGCAAAAAGGAATGCTGAGTAACCAGTCAAATTTCCTACATGATATTTGATGTTGGCTCCCTATTACATACTATTTTCTAGGGCTAAAGCTGACAGGGCAGGAATTTCATTTATCCTTTCTACAATAATAACTGTCACGTATGAAGGGTTTTACCTTCGTAAAATATTTTACATGTCTTGCGTACTTGACTCTTGGTCCTTAATAAATGTTGATTGGATTCCTTTTAGATCCTCTTAAGAGTCTTGTAAATTAGTGTAAATGTAAGTACCATTTTACAGATGAGAAAGACGGGTCTCCATGGCTTAACTGGTCACATGGTGCTGTTAGAGGAAAGCTTTAAATCCAGGGCTTCATGACTTAAAATGCAATAAGCTTGCTATTAAGCCACACTGCCCCTCAGATAAACAATCAAAAATCACAGGCAAAGGAAATCATTCATTGAGGGGGTGAAAGCTTTCTATATTCTACCTTGATGTGCATATTCTTTGATATCTTTCTGGAATATCATATGTTTTATGCAAATTCATGGAGAAGCAAATGGAAAAGAAGGAAAAAAAGAAGAGGAAAAAAATTATGATTTCTAGTAAATCTTACAAAATCAAATAATCACAATTTTAATGCCAATGGAATGAAAATCTTTAGAAATGTGGAAATCTAGGTGGAATAAACAAAGCTATAATGCAACAGGGTGAGATATATATCAAGGTTGGGACTGCCATTTGCCCATGTAGAACTGGAGGGTGGATGCAGGAAGTGACACAAAGAAAGATCATTTAAATACGATGGTAACTTCCTGTGAGATGATTTTTGCCCTTTGAACTTGGCCTTGGAGGAGCTGGGCTTGAGACCTCAGACTGCTTCCCTTTGGATTGTCACATGGGTGAATGTAAGACTGACTCCCTTTTCTTTGACTTTTCTAGAGGCACGAGCCTCTGAAGAGGCTTCCTGCCTTGGAAGAGGCCTCCTGGCTAGAAGCCTTTTTTAGTAACCTCTGTGCCCGCCTTTGCTGGGGCCTCTGAAGCCCAGCCTGGTTCAGACCAAGCTAGAATAACTCTCTCTCCCTCTCTCTCTCATTTTCCCTACCTTACTTTTGTTATTTGTAAATAAACTACCATAAAAGTCATCCTGACTTGGGTCTTTAATTTGGAAATTGTGTAATCGATCCCTGGTGACCAAAACTCTTAAATATTCAGTCCAACCATAATTTTCACCTCTTACATTCTTTCAATGGAATAATTTCAATAAGTCTATAAAAGACTCAATACTTAAATATATGTATACATACATACATGCATTTATAGACACATACACACACACATATACACATCTATCTACCTATACCTAATTAGATAGACTCTCTTTTAGAGTATTAGATATCAAAGGATAGTATCAAAATAGTAATAGCAATAGTAGTAGTAAGCTTTTTTGTTTTGTGGCATTTTTATCCAAAGAATAGAAATTTCACATATACTGTGTGATTAAAAATACGCACATACACACACACACATATATAATTATAAAATGTGATTACTTTCTGAAAATAATTTAATGGCATGACCTGCAATTATATGAAAATGTACAAATGTCCTTGGTATTAATAAATATATTATTATTAAAAAAAGGAAAAATGAAAATTTTAAGCTTTAATCCAGTAACAATATTTTTTCCAGGCAAGTTTATTTACTAAAAATGTGAAAACATATTTTTAAAAGATTTTGTTATAGTAAGTGCATTTTAAAATGTAGAATATTTTCTAAATATATAGAGTCAGGAAATGAAATAAAAATCATATAGGAATGAGATTAGATAAATTTCATCATTAGCATTTTGCCTTTTATTGTAGTTATCCCAAAGAAATTTTAATTTAATTTAAAGAAAATCAGTGGCAGTAAGGAAGAAAGGGAGAGAGGAAGGAAGGGAAAGAGAGTGGAAGGGAGGATGAAAGGTAGAAAAAATGATGAAGAGATAAATGAAGAAAGGAAAATAAAAAAATGAAAGAAAAAGGAGAAAAGAAAAAAGGAAGAGAAAGAGAAAGAAAGTGAAAGGGAAAGCAAAAGGGAAAGGAAAGGAAAGGAGAGGAGAGGAGAGAAGAGGAAAGGAGAGGAGAGGAGAGGAAAGGAGAGGAGAAGGGATGGAAGGAAGAGAAGAGCAGGATTGGAAGGAGAAAATTAGAGAAGGGAAATGAAGAGAAGGAAAGGGAAGGAAAGTCATAAAGTTTTTCTTTGCATTTTTTCACACATGGTACAATATCATTGCCTGGGCAGAATTTGGTCTACTTCCACTTTTTAGATCCTGCATAATGGTGATAAAATCTTATAGCTTTATAACAGATGTGGAGCTTATAAACCTTTAAAAAAATCAGTGAGCTTTGGATTTCACATAAATTTTTAATATTTGTAGATTAATATTTTTCCTCACCAATTTAAAAGGGAAAAGATATTTTCCAATACAAAGCAAGAGCATGGCAGATATTCAGCTATCCGCATCATGGCCAAGCCAGTCAGTTGATCCAGAGAAAAGATAACCAATTGACTAAAGCCAGATTGTGTTTCCAGCCCTGTGAACACACACAGTCTTGTACATTTCTGTGTCATTCAATACAGAAAACCCACAAACACACATGCACACACCTTATAAAATAGGACAAAGGAAAATTTCAAATTAATTTTTTGAAGAATAATATAGCCTTTAAATAGTCACAAGATCAGGTATCAGAATTTCATCCATAGGTAGTATGTGACTGGCTCCTTGTTTCTTAAATTCACTATAGTCATTATCATAAAGCTAAGACACCATTTTGAGGTGGTAAAATCCTTGTTGAGCTACTAGTTAAATCCCTTGATATTACATTGGAGGAATTTAAGGTCCAGAGAGAGGACATTAGTTCCCTGATGTCACAAATATAGGTAATGATAAGATACAGGATTTGAACTCATGTCCTTTGAAGCTAAATCAAGGTTGTTGTTGTTGTTTTTTCCTATACTTAAAAAATGCCATGAGAGGAATGACCATGAACAGCTAAGGTTCCAAGGTTTAAAAAAGAAATGTTAGACATAAGTGTTCTTTGTTTGGAGCACAATTCATCTTGCCCAACAATAATCCTGGCTTTATTTTTTTAATATTTAAAAAAAATTACCTGTTAATGCTTTCTTAGTTAATAGAATTTATTATGAGTCTCAACTGAGTAGTGAATTTGTCTAGATATGGTAATTGGCATTCACACATAAAGAGTATGGTAGAAGGTAGTACAGCATTCAAATAAAACAGAAGTGTTGCTTATCTCTGCCAGAGAAATTTAGGATCTATGATTTTGTGTAAAAGAGAAGATCAGGTTCCATGCCAAATGCATTAAAACCTCCATGGTCCTAGAAAACAACAGAGTGATGATAGTAAACTGAGACAGGGGCATCTGGGTGACTCAGCGGAGTAAAAGCCAGGACTGGAGATGTGAAGTCCTGAATTCAAATTTGACCTCAGATATTTTCTAGCTGTGTGAGCTTGGGCAAGTCACTTGTCACTTAACATTGCCTAGCCTTATTACTTTTCTTTCTTGGAACCAATATAGTTTATCAATTCTAAGAGGAAGGTAAGGGTTAAAAAATAAAATAAAATAAACTGACACGTTGCCAAAAAGATGATTCAAATCTTTTTTGTTTGTTTGTTTGTTTCATTGATGTTTGATTTTTACACCAATTTAACTCCCATTCATTTGCAATCACCATTAACATTAGGAGAATCTTCCCTTATAAATATGAACTATGGCTAAGAAAAATAATTTGACAGATTGTTCACATCTCTTAAGATTAAAATATGGAGTCTGGCCTTACATTTTAATAATTTATGCATTATCACAAATCAGTATTCTACTGTCTCAGTGCTGACATTTTGGAGATCGACTATATTTACAAAGTTATGGTTGTTGCATGTATCCAAGCTTTTAGTTCACTGAATATATTTGCTTTTATGTTACTATAGAAAATAACATTTTTTTTTAAACCTAGACTGGCCCATCTAAACTCAATGTGTTTTTCAAATTTTTTTCCCCAAAAGTTTCTGATTTGATCATTGTTTAAAGCGCTGATGGCAAACCTATGACATGTGTGTTAGCACTGACACCCGTAGCCATTTTTGATGACACGTGGCTGCAAGTGGCCGCATACGGAGAAGTATGGGGCCACATGCCGAGGATGAAACATTTGCTGTAGTGTAGTGTAGGCACTCTGTGCACTCTAGATGATAATTCTACCTATATTAATTTACCTATTTTGGTTTATTAAACATAGTTATATACAATTATATATTTTTATTTAAATTATAAGTATCATGAAATTATGTGTTTTTTTTCTTGAAGTGACACACCACCAGAGTTATGCTCAGTTTTTTGGTGAATTTTGACACACCAAGCACAAAGGGTTGCCCATCACTGGTTTAAAGAGATGGCATTTCCCAAGATCAAAGAAGAGATGCTAAAAGGAACGTTGAAATTCACCTGATTTATACCCCTCTCTTATAAGTGAGGCAAATGAGACTCATTCAAGTGTTGAATACAGTCATCAGAAAGGGCTACCTGATCCTGACATCACTTTTTCCCATGGTTGGAGCAAGGAGCAAATCATATTATATCTCTCTCCATTGTTCTGAACAGATATCACCACTCTTCAGCCTTTGGCAATTTTGCATAACAACTTAACCTTCCCTGTTGCTGTACCTCTTGAGAACTCCTCCATGTTGAAGTGCATTTAAAACCTGCCTCTTCTAATTATCTTGCAGAGAACTCAACAAGGGCAAGTACTCACATGGAAGTCAGAAGAAGAGATACAAGAATACTGCAAGGTCTTTCTGAAGACCTTTAGAATTGATTGTTTACATGGCAGACACTGGAACAGGATCATCTGGGACATCATGCCTGCATCAAAGAAGTCATTGTGTGTTCTCTATGACTAAAGCAGAATTGCAATAACTCAAAAGAAATGGGGAATGAGCAAATTTAGAGACATCTCCATCATAAATGTTTATGAGGACTATTTGTGTCTGACCTGGGACAGAGCCTTCTGAGCTTCTATTGAGCTGATCAGCCACAGTTAGACACACTGTATATTGACCCTGACACAGTGATGTCATTTTGGTCCACTTCAAGTATGAAGGACAACATTTTTATATGTTGTCTTTCCAAAAAAGAATATAAGCTCTTTGAAGGGGAAGAGATGATCTTTTTAAAAAATTTATATCTTTATTTCCAGTGCCAAGAGTAGTCCCTGGTACATAGTACATGCCTGACAAAGGTACTTTGTGTTTACATTTTTCTCTTGACTTTCTAGCCACTCTGAAAAAAATCAGTGCATCTTAAAGTGTTCTTCATCAACTCTGAAAAACGGTTTTCTCATTCTTTCTTGCCTCTTTTTAATACCAGTTCTCCAATCATTCATGTGTGATTCCTTGTTCTTTTTTTTTTTTTTTTGAGTTTTTTTGTAAGGCCTTTTCCAGCTCTAAATTTATAATGTTATATATTTCTCCATACACATCCCTACTCTCTGAGTGACATTTCATACACATTTTAGCAGACTATTCTTTCTCTGTGATTGCTTTGGACTAAAAAAAAACAATTCTCATAGTTGAAAGGATAAACCAAAAATTCCTTACTCTAGCCTTTGAAGCCCTGAAACTTCTACAAGAAATCTTTCTTGATACCTGAACAGCTAGTATCATTCCTTTCTAACAAGCTTGACTTTTACCATATCTTATTTATTTCTTTTTTCTGATATTCACATTTTCCTATTTATATCAATACATATCATTGTCCTTTCTTACAATAGAATATAAGCTACTTGGGGGAGGGAATGGAGCAATAAACATTCATATATCATTTCCCTTGTGCTGGACTCTATGATAAGTACTTTATAGATATCATCTCACTTTGTTCCCATATGGACCCTGAAATGTAGCTGTTATTAATTTTCTCATTTTATACTTAAGGAAACTGAGGTGAACAGAAGATGTGAGCAGGGGATTCTGTGATTTTTTTTTTATTATCAGGCACACCCTATACCAAGATCAGTTCAGAATGGGTGAATGACTTGAATATAAAGAAGGAAACTATAAGTAAATTGGGTGAGCACAGAATAGTATATTTGCCAAATCTCTGGGAAAGGAAAGATTTTAAAACCAAGCAAGAGTTAGAAAAAATTACAAAATGTAAAGTAAATAATTTCAATTACATTAAATTAAATATGTTCTGTACAAACAAAAACAATGTAACTAAAATCAGAAGGGAAACAACAAACTGGGAAAAAATTATAACAGAAAACTCTGACAAAAGTCTAATTACTCAAATATGCAAGGAGCTAAATCAATTGTACAAAAATCAAGCCATTCTCCAATTGATAAATGGGTAAGGAATATGAATAGGCAATTTTTAGATAAAGAAATCAAAAGTATCAATAAGCACATGAGAAAGCGTTCTAAATCTCTAATAATTAGAGAAATGCAAATCAAAACAACTCTGAGGTATCACCTCACATCCAGCAGATTGGCTAAAATGAGAGCAGGGGAGAGTAATGAATATTGGAGGTATGTAGCAAAATTGGGACATTAATGTACTTCTAGTGGAGTTGTGAACTGATCCAACCACTCTGGATGGCAATTTGGAATTATGCCCAAAGGGTGCTAAAAGACTGCCTGCCCTTTGATCCAGCCATACCATTGCTGGGTTTGTACCCCAAAGAGATCATAGGGAAAAAGACATGTACAAAAATATTTATAGCAGCATTCTTTGTGGTGGCAAAAAAACTGGAAAACGAAGGTATGCCCTTCAATTGGGAATGGCTGAACAAATTGTGGTATATGCTGGTGATGGAATACTATTGTGTTCAAAGGAAAAATAAATTTGAAGAATTCCATGTGAACTGGAATGACCTCAAGGAATTGATGCAGAGTGAAATGAGGAGAACCAGGAGATCATTATACACAGAGACTGATACATTGTGGTAAAATTGAATATAATGTACCTCTGTACTAGCAGCAATGCAATGACCCAGGACAATTCTGAGGGATTAATTGAAAAGAATGCTACTCACATTCAGAGGAAGAACTACAGGAGTGGAAACACAGAAGAAAAACAACTGGTTGAACACATAAATTGATGCAGACATGATTAGGATGTAGACTCTTAATGACCACTCTAGAACAATTATCAATAACATGGAAATAGGTCTTGATCAATGACACAGGAAGAAACCAGTGGAAATGTGTGTTGGCTACTGGTGGGTAGGAGGGTTTGGGGGGGAGAGAGAACAAGAACATAAATCATGTAACCATGGAAAATTTTTTTCTAAAAAATAAAAAGTTATAAAAGTGCTGAAGTTTAGAGAAATGCTTCCTTCATCACAGAAGCAAAACCTAACTTTAAATGTTTTTAAAAAAATAATGTAAAAGCCAAGAAATAGATTGGTGAAATAAAAAAAAAATACAGCAACAAAACAAAAGAATCTGATAATAAAAAATTATTAGAGTGATGGAGAATAGCAAAACACAAACTCAAAAAAGAATAATATGAAAACTACTATGTCCAAAGTCTCAAGGAAAAAAAGTGAATTGGACTCAGATCCACAAGTAATTCCTGGAAGAGTTCGAAAAGAATTTTACAAATCAATAAGAGAGTAAAAAGAAAATCTGGGAAAATAAATTAGAATGACACAAAAAATAATGAAAAAAAAATCAATTAATAGCATGGTAAAGGAGATATCAAAATTTCTTAAAAAACAGAATAAGCTAAATAGTAAAAGATGCTCAAAAAGCCAGTGCAGGAAACATTTAAAAAGCAAGATTAGCCAAATTGGGGAGATATACATTTATAACATATATACAAAAATCTACTTAAGAGAAAAATTCTTAAAAAGCAGAATTGAACACATGGAAAAAGAGGTGTGAAAACTCACTTATAGAAGAAAATAATTCTTTAAATATTAGAATTGGGCAAGAAAACATAAATGGGTACATGATAAATCAAGAGAATAAAACAAAATCAAAATAATGAAAAAATAGGAGAAAATGTGCACTACCAAATTGGAAAAAAACTTACATGGAAAATACATCTAGGGGAAATAAAGAGTCCTTGGAGTACTTGAAAGCCTTGATCAAAACAAGAACCTAGAAATCATCTTTCAAAAAATTGTCAAGGGAAAATTCACTGGTATTCTAGAACCATAGAGTAAAATAGTAATTGAATTAATTCATGAATTATATCTTGAAAGAGATTCCAAAATGAAAACTGTCAGGAAAATTATAGCCAAATTCCAGAGCTCCCAGGTAAAGGAGAAAAAAAAAATTGTAAGTAGGCAAAAAGAAATCATTTAAACATTTTGGAGCCACAGTCAGATAATATGATTGGTAGCTTCTACATTAAAGGATCCAAGGGTCTGGAAGGCGATATTCTGGAGGCAAAGGAAGAGGGATAATAATCAAGAATCCACTCCTCATTCTAAATTAAATAAATAAACTTTAATGAAAGAAAGAAAGAAAGGAAGGAAGGAAGGAAGGAAGGAAGGAAGGAAGGAAGGAAGNAGAAAGAAAGAAAGAAAGAAAGAAAGAAAGAAAGAAAGAAAGAAAGAAAGAAAGAAAAATCACCTACTCAGCAAAACCAAGTATAATCCTTCAAGGGTAGAAATTGACCTTCAATGAAATACTGGCCTTTGAATCATTTCTGATGAAAAGATAAGAACTAAATAGAAAATATGACTTTCAAATAAAAGACTTGAGAGAAGTATTAAAAGATAAAAAAATAAAGAAAATTCATAAGGAATTCAATAAAGTTCTACTGTTTATATTCTTACATGAAAAGATGGTATTTTTACGTCCTGAGAATTTTATCATTATTAGGGCAATTAGAAGGAGTATTCATAGACAGACATCATGTATTTGAGTTGAATAGAATGGGATGAAATCCAAAAAAATAAAATTAAGGGGCAAGACAAAATGCACTAGAAGATGTGAGTAGAATGAAATAAATTATTTCACATAAAAGAAGCATAAATCAGTTTTCATACTAGAGAAAAAGATGGGGGAGGTGGGAGGAATTCTTGAAATTTGCTCTCTTTGGATTTGGTTCCAAAAGGAAATAATATGCTCACTCAGTTTTGTATAGACATCTGTCTTATCCTATAAGAAAATAGGAGGTAAAATGAATAAGAGAAGCAGACTACTGATAGAAAGAAGGATTGGGGGAAGTGATGGTTAGAAGTAAAATGTTTTTGAGTATGAGCAGGGGGAAAGGAGAGAGAAAAAGGCTGATAAATGGGGAAATAAGATAGAAGGGAATACACAGTAAATATAACTTTGAAAAAATATAGCAAGGTTCTCTAATAAAGATGTCACCTCTCAAATATATAGACAACTGAGTTAAATGTTCAAGAATACAAATCATTCCCAAAATTGATAAATGATCAAGGACTATGAATAGGTAGTTCATCTGAAGTAGTAAAAACTAACTTAAGTCAGATTTAAAAAAAACATGTCTGAGTCACTTCTGATGAAAGGGATGCCAATTAAAACAACACTGAGGTATTATCTCATACTTATCAGATTGGCTAACATGACATAAAAGGAAAAATAATAAATTTTTGTGGAGATATAGGAAAATTAAGATACTAATGCACTGTTCGTGGAGTTGTAGACTGATTCAGCCATTCTTGAAAATATTTTGGAACTATGCCCAAAGGGCTATAAAATGTGCATGCTTTTGACCTGTCAATTTCATTACTAGATCTATATCCCAAAGATATATATATACATATATGTATGTATATATATATATATTTTTTTTTAAATAACCCTTACCTTCTGTCTTGGAGTCAATACTGTGCATTGGCTCCAAGGCAGAAGAGTGGTGAGGGTAGGCAATGGGGGTCAAGTGACTTGCCCAGAGTCACACAGCTGGGAAGTGTCTGAGGTCAGACCAAAGATAATTTTAAAAATAAAATGACTCATATATGCAAAAATATTTATAATAGTGTTATTTTTCTTTTTGTGGTGGCAAAGAATTAGAAATCGAGGGGATGCCTATCAATTAAGTAATATCTAAAAAATTTGTGCTATATAATTGCAACAGATTATTCTTCTTTTATAAGAAAAAATTAGCAGGTTGCTTTCGGACAAATCTGGAAAGACATGAATTTATGCAAAGACAAGTGAGCAGAATCAAGAGAATATTGTATACAGTAAGTATATTTTTCAATGATCAATTGTAAATATTTTTCAATGGTCAATTGTAAATTATTTAGCTACTCTCAGCAAAAAAAATTATTCTAATGCCATTTCAAAGAACTTATGATAATAAAAAGTTATGTCCCTCCAAAGGAAGTGGAGACAAAGTTTGAAAAATATCAAAGCATCTATTTTGAAACTTTATTTTCTAGTTTGTCTTTTGTTTATCTTAGTCTTTGTTGTTATTTACAACATGACTAATATGGAAATAGGTTTTGCATGACTGTGTGTGTATAATCTATATGAAGGCAGGAGAAGAGGAGAGGACAAAGAAAATATGGAACTCAGGATTAAAAAAGTTTTTTAAAATCATTTATATGTGCAATTGAGGAAAAAAATATAAAATATACTTTAAAACAGGTAAGAAGTACAGCTTTCCTGCTTATAACCTGCTTCAAAGCCCAAGATTGTAATGCTGCTTATAAGATAAAATCAGTATGTCAGTGTTTTCAGGGACACCCACCAAAACCCTTCCTTCCCTAGGATATTTATCAAAGACACAATATCAAATTTTAATTCCCTTACAGAGAGACCTCTGGTGATCACTTCCAGTCTTCTTCCTTTACTTTCTCTAAAGTATGTGTTAGAGCAAATTTTCCACATTTTCCAAATGAGGAAACTGAGGTTGAAAGAGATTAACTGACATATAAGTATCACAAGACTAGTAAATACTCTAAGTAGGTAAAGGAACTAAAAATATTTTGGCTCTAGCCAAATTGTTTTTCTCACTGTTACCTGGGATGGCTTGTGTCTTTCAATTTATTTGATTGTCCTTATGTCTCCTACTTGTGTAGAATACCTTTGCCTCACTGCAAATCCAAATTATGCCCACCTTGAAAGACCTTGTTCAGATTATGCTGTTTTCATAAAGACATCTTTAAGAACTGTCTTCTCCCACCTTTTATTTTTTTTTTTAATTTTCTTCTCTATCATTCTGGTGGTAGTCATTCCTGGATGACCCTAAGTTATCATTTCTATTGTTGTCTTGATAATGATTAAATCTTTGTTGGCAAAAGCCTTACTATTTGGAAATTCATGCTGAGCAATTTTCAGGTTATATTCAGAATATCAGCAGGTCAGTGAGAATGGTTTATACAATCATTTTCTGTAAAGATTTATCGATTTAGAAGTGGAAGGGATCTTCAAGGGCATCAAGTCTAACTTCAGTTTTTATTAGGGGAACTCGAAGCCTAGTGAGATGAAATGACATGTTTAAGTAGTAAATCCAGAATTTGAATCCAGGTCATCTAGTTCCACTATATATATATAAAGCTATACTTAGTATATATAATAGCCTAAGTATAGCTTTTCCTTCATTCAGGGGATTCATCGTTTGTTAAATTTTTTGATGCAATTATCATTCATGAACCATAAAGTCCAGTGAGAACTATTTTAATAATTGAACTTTAAAGCCATAAAATATAGAAATAAACCACATATAAAACAGCATCCCTTCTAGAGAAAGGAAATGAAAGAAGCATCCTACACAGTTTGTGGCCAGAAAAATATTACTAGCAACCTTTTTTGCCCAAAAGACAATCATTTTAGGATTCATATTCCCCAGGTTTACAAAGCAAATGTTGGAACACAAGGCTGGCTACTATAGAAGTCTTTACAAGATTCTATTACATAAATCTAAATTCTTAGTGGCAAAGTTCCTAATGGCTTTCTAAGAGGGAAAGCACATTTTTATCACTAAAATAGTCTCAAAGCAATCCTAAAAACTAAAACAGTAGCTTCAAATAGAATGCAAAATAATTTAAATAATTTAAAATAATGTGGAAATGTTGATATGGTCAGTTCATAATACCTGTGTATGTAGGTATTTGGGTATGTATGTATGTATCTACCTTTCGGGCAGCTAGGTGGCTCAGAAGACATTTACAAAGAATGTCCTGAGTTCAAATCTGACTTCAGACACTTCCTGGCTATGTGGCCCTAGACGAGTCACATATTCCCAATTGCCTAGCCCTTAACATTCTTCTTCATTGAACCAATACTTGGTGTAAATTCTAAGATAGAAGGTAAGGATTTAAAAAAATTATAAATGATAATTTGATTGGTATAAATCATGTCTGCACAAGAGGCATTACATGTACAGACATGCATAAGGTATCACAATTATCTTGCATGTAACCTGTTCCAGTGATCAAAATTGTAATTACAAGTATTATAATATAATACATTTAATCATCATGTTGTGTAACAGGGAACATTTTGCTTACACTAGAGAAAAATTAATGGAGGAAATAAAGAGAAGAATGGTATTTTTCAGTCTGAAACTGGACTCCCTCTCTTCCTTCTATGAGTCTGTTGGAGTTCTTCATCTTTCTCTTCTTGATAATAGTTGTTATTCACAGTTGACTCTCATACATTATTGATGTTACCGAGTATAATACTTTCCTACTTCTACTCATTTCATTTAGCATCACTTCAAATAACTCCTAGTTTTTTTGTGATCATCTTGCTTGTCATTTCTTATGGAACAATAGTATTCCACTGAATTATATACCATAATTTAATCAGCCATTCTTTTTTTAAGGCAATGGGGATCAAGTGACTTGCCCAGGGTCACATGGCTGGGAAGTGTCTGAGGCCAGATTTGAACCTAGGACCTCCTGTCTCTAGGCCTGACTTTTAATCCACTGAGCTGCCCAGCTGCCCCCTAATCAGCCATTCTTCAAATTATGGATGTCTCTTCAGTCTCCAGTTCTTGGCCACCAGAAAGAACTGCTATAAATATTTAGAACATATAGTTTATTTTCTATTTTCCTTGATAACCTTAGGAAATAAACCTAACAGTGCTATTGCTGGGTCAAAAAGAAAGCATTTTATAACTTTTTGAGTATAATTTCAAATTGCTTTCCCAAATATTTGAATCAGTTCATAGTTCCACCAGAATTATATTTGTGTCCCTATTTTTCTACATCCTTGTCAATATTTGTAATTTTGCCCTTTTACCATTTCAACCAATTTGAACAGTATGATATGATAACTCAGAATTATTTTGAACTTCTCTAATCAACAATTTAGAGCATTTTTCATGTAGTTCATAAAGAATTTTGATTTCTTCATCTAAAAACTGTCAGTTCATATCTTTTGACCATTTATCAATTGAAGAATGGCTCATATTCTTGTGTATTTGGCATTGTTCTCTATGTATTTTTGTTATGAAACAACTATCCAATAAATTTCTTTAATTTCCTCCCAAAAGTTATTGCTTTAATGCTAATCTTGGCTATATTCGTTAATTTTTTATTAAAAATACCCTCAATTTAGTGAATTCAAATTTTTATTTTACATTTTATAATTCTTTCTCTTTTTTATTCAAAAATTCCTCTCCTATCAATAAATCTAATGGTAATAGCTTATTTATTACTCAAATTTGTGTATATCTCTCTGTATACCTAGGTTATGATTCCATTTTTATCTTTTTTTGGAAACACTGTGAGCTATTTATCTATATCTAGTTTCTGTAAAATTTCTTTCCAGTTTTCCCAATATTCCTTACCAAATAGTCAATTATTATTTAAAAAATCTTGGAACTTTAACTTTCCCAAAGACAAGTTTACTATAATCATTTACAACTGTTTGTTGTCTATTCTCTTACACTAACCTACTTTTCTAATTCTTAGCCAGCATCAGATATTTTGATAGTTACTACTTTATGTATTTTAGAATCAGGAACAAATAGACCTCTTTAATATTTTTCCATCATTTCCTTTGATATTTATGACCTCTTTTTCCAAAGAAAGTTTGCTATTGTTTTTTTTCTAGTTCAATAAAATATTTTGAGCAATTTAATTGAAATGCCATTAAATAAGTAAATTAGTTTGGGTATTATTATTGTCATTTTAATTCTATTGGCTCTGCCTAATCATGAAAAATTACTGTTTCTCCAATTATTTAAAAGTATCTTCATATGTATAAAAAGTGTTTTTTAATAATAATGTTCACGTAGTTTCTGGATTTTGAGGGAAGATACACTCTTAAATATTTTGTTCCATCTATGTTTAATTTAAATGGTTTATTTTTTACTTTTTCTTCTGGAAGAATATTGTTAGTGACAAGATGATTTATGTGGGTATATTTACATACTATTTATTTGATAAAATTTGTTTTAGTTTTTTAGTTGTATCATACTCACATATGCATATGTGCATATATGCTATATATAATCATATCACATGTAAAGAGAGGTGATTTTATTACCTCTTTGCCCATACTTACATTTTTAATATATGTTGCTTTTCTTATTGTTTGCTAGCCTTTATAGTACAATATTAAATAATATTGATGGTAATAGGCAACTTTGTTTTACTCCTGATTTTATAAAGAAAACAGACATTATAGAATACTTGAGAGTCTACATACCAAGACAAAATTAGAAACTTTTTAAATACACAATTACAAAACACTTTTCACACAAATTAATACAGATCTAAGCAATTTGGAAATTAGGAATTGCTCATGTATAGGCTGACATGGTATGATAAAAATAACAATTCTATCTAAAGTAATCTACTAATTTAGCATCATATCAATAAAATTTCCATAAAATTATTTTCTAGAGATAGAAAAGGTAATAGCAAAATTCACCTGGAAGAAAAAAGTCAAGTATATTAATGAAAAAATTTTGAATAAAAGCAGCTTAGCAGCATCAGATATAAAGCCAAATTACCAGTGTGGTAATTATTAAAACAATCTACTAATAATTAAAAAATTAGAGCTATGAACCACTGTAATAAATTAAGTACACAGTACAGAGTAGTAAATGACAAGTAATCTAAAATTTAAGAATCCTTAAATTTAAGAAGCTTTGTGGTATGTGGTGCAGAAGGTGCAAATCAACCCTGCAAAGCTTTACTGCAGAATTTCTGACAGTTGAAAAGGGTTTAGAGCCCTGACTAGAGGCAGTTGATCCTGGAGTCTCGGTCAGAGCAGGAGGGTCAACTGAGCTCGATCTTTGGGGCTGAAAACCTGGCCTTGATTCTGCAGCTTTTCTCTTGTGATTTGTAGCTTAGCTATTTCCTCTGGATCTCCCTGACCTTCCCTATCCCAATCATCATTTCCCTTCCTGAATTTCTGTGGGTTTTTGGGAGAAGGGTGGATCTGGATGGTAGCATTCAAACTTTGTAGATTTAATTTCCCCATAGTCAAGTAGGGCTTACCCTTCATGCAATTTATCTCCTGAATCATTGTATGCAACTTTCCTAACCTTAAAGGCAACAAAACCTCCCGAGACTGAGTGAGGTAGGTCCTGTCTCAGTCTCACATTCCTGTGTCCCTCCCCCACATGAAGCTTCTCCCTAGGCAGTTGTTAGAGATACCTTGTGTCCCTCTGTCCTTTATAATCAACCCTGAAACTCAATAAACCCTGTGGTCATTTAATCAAACCTTTGGCTAAATCATTGGTTGAATGATAAAAGAGGGATAAAGAGAGAGAAAGGAATAGTTTCTCTCTGGGTCCTGAGGGGAGATGGAGGCATCCATTTTGGAGGGAGTGGTGATCTCTGTACTTCCTCTGGACTCTTCCTCCGTGAACCCAAGAAACTGACTAGAAAGCCCTCTAGTCAGTTTCAAGCAATTTCTGGCTGGCCCTAAACTTTGTAGAAGTGCCCTTCCTACCTGGAGGGCTCAGTCTGTTTCCCTTCAGTGTCTTTGTCTCAAACCTGAGTACCCAGTCTGTATCTCCCTGTTGCAGCTGCCTGCCCAATTACCTCATCCTCTCCCTTTGCAACTCTTTATGCTTCAACGTTTTAAATTTCCCTAAATCAGCCATTCCCTTACACCTCCTACCACCTCAATTTACTACCTCCATCATTGTACACTCCTTTTCCCACCTACTGACTTAGGGACTCACAAACCCCATCCACTTGCCTTATTCCCTATTACAACTACTTTATCACCCTACCTGTTTAATCCCCTTATTACAGGTAAAAACAACATTCAATAAAAATTTCTAGGAAAACTGGAAAGTAGTTTGAAAGAAATCAGACAGAAAACAATATCTCACTGTATATTAAGGTAAGGTCATGATGGATAAATGACTTAGACACAAAGCATGCCATTTTGATTAAATACATGAATGTAAAAAAATACCTTTCAGATATATGGTTAAGGTCAAAGATCATGACCAACCAGAAGAGATAGAGTGGATCATGGGAAGTAAAATAGATAGGTTAATTATTTTAACATAATAAAATTAAGAAAGGGTTTTGCACAAATAATACTAATGCAGTCTAACTTAGGAAGGTTTCAGAAAAACCTAGGAAGAGTTATGAACTCATGTGAAAGGAAGTCATCAATATTAAGAGAATACTGTATACACAGTAACAGCAATATTGTAAGAATAATCACCTGTGAAAGACGTACTCTAATCAGGAAAATGACTCAACAAATTCAAAGGATCCATGATGATAAATTCTAGGCACTTCTAGAGAGAGAGAACTGATTAACTCTGAATGCAGATTAAAATATCTTTTTTATTCTCTAGTTTTTTGTCTACTTTTTTGCAACATGTCTATGAAAATATATTTTGCATGACTTTATATATATATATATAATGCAATTATATATGTATATATGGATAAATATATATTTCATATATATGTTTCATATATATTTCAAATTGGTTTCTTTCTCAAAAAAGGGGAGAGATTGGATGAGGAAGAGAAGTTGAAACTCAAAACATTTTTAAAATGTTAGTTTTACCTATATTTGGGAAAAGAAAAATATAATTTAAAAAGATAGAGTACTATGACCTTGTATAGTCCTAATAATATCTGGGGTCATCCTGCTCCATTTTCCAGGCATTTTGTGGTTTGTTGTTCAAGTGTCACAATGATAGATCAAGCCAAGAATCTAAAATTTTCAGCAGATCCTTAGTTATGTTATCTATTTCATAGTTCTTGGTCTTTTGTAACAATTATCAGTATTTTATTTGACACTAGGTAACAGAAATACAGACTTGCCCCTGGGTGGAACTCTATTTGTTGGCCACAGTCAATATCACCTAGCTAGAAGGCGACTCATTTAAGCACAATACTGTCCTAAAATTTATTTAAGCCTAGATATGTAATATTTTCCTATTTTAGGTTCCAAGTGAGAGAACTTGATGACTTGTTCCATTTTTCCTGCCCCAATTACTTACCTGCGGGACAAGTTCACAGTCTTTTAATGTTAAAATAATCCATGGTTTTTCTCCTCAGATTTTCTTATCACTATTGTCTCTGATGTTCTTAGATTTTTTTTAACCCTTATATTCTGTCTCGGATTGGATTATAAGTATCAATTCCAAGGCAGAAGAATTGTAAGAGCTGTATAATGGGAAATGAGGTTTAAGTGGCTTGCCCAGAGTGAAACAGTTAGGAAGTATCTGACACCAGATTTAAAAATAGGACCTTCTATGTCTAGGCCTGGCTCTCTATCCACTGAGGCCTCTAGCTGCCTCATATTTAGGTCTGTTTTTTTAAATACTTGTTGGAAAAATTTTGCCATCATAATTTTTCTACTCTACATTTTGACTATTTATCTCTGCAATTGTTAGTATTTTATTCTTTAATACATGGTCATTAAAAACTAGAGGTATCATAAATGATTGAGGAATATTATATATATGTATGTATATATATGTATCTTTGTGTTTGTATTTTTACATAAGCATGTTTATATAAGTATGGTTATACGTACATACATATACACATTTTTTCTATTTCCATTCTTTAGACAATAATCATGAAAATGTTACAAATCTACCTTTTTTCCTTGCTTATATTTTGTTACATTTGTCTAACTCTGAAATAGCTACACTGACGTCTCCAACTACTTAAATTCACTTTCTATTTCTTCCTGAATCTATGTGTCTATGTACACACACATTTGTATGCCTCTTTAAATATAAGTATGCATGCTCACATACACTCAAAAATATATAGAAATTATATATGTGTGAATGCATGTTTATACATTTCTATACATTAATTAATTTATATGCATAAGTGTAATATGCACAGTTATACACACATGTAAACACCTCTATTATGTCTTTGTATATATGGTGTAAATATATGCATTCATCATGTATGTCTGTGGTTTATATCAAATCTAACAAAATATATTGAATAATGATTTTTTTATTTGTGGTGTATTTGGGGGGGGGGACTATTTCTGTGAATGTATTGAATTTAATCTAGTATATTTTTAATGAGACCTTGTGTGAAATCATTATTCCTACCTCCTTAAATTTTAGTTAAATTGAAGAAAAATTAAATTTTATTTTGGTCTTTTAATGAAATGCTGCAATATTTTTGTCATTTGTTTTAAATATATTGTTGTTGTTGTTTAATGGTTTCAATCATGTGTGATTCTTTGTAACCTATCTGGAGTGGAGTAGTTTGTCATCTTCTTCTCTAGCTCATTTTACAGTTGAGGAATCAGCCAAGCAGTTTAAGTGACTTTCCTATGGTCACAAAGCTAATAAGTTTCAGAGACCAAATTTGAACTCAGGTCCTCAAATAGTTCCCCAGCCAAAGAAATAAACATATTATTAAAATCTTCATTCTAATCTTTTCTTTTATCCCTTTCACATAAACTTTTTTTATTATTATTAATTGTGTATTTCTTTTTTCTACTTATACTTTTCCATCTTTTTTGTCCTTTATTGTCTTTTTTACAAATAAGAGTTTTAAGAAAGAAGTTCCAGACTTAGTGCTACTGATCAATAATTGATACAATCTGTGTTCACTCCATGATCTTTTTTACCACCTCTTTCCTAGACTTTAATTATAGGTTTAAACAGTACTTATTTCTCTTTAACTACCCAGTTGTTTCATTATTCACCCTCAAAAATTATCCTTTCTATTGCGTGCCAATAATGCCACCTAAAATGTGCCCCACATCTTATTTTCTCTTCTCCAATTTCAGTGTCTCATTCCCCCCACCCCTTGGCAATTATAATGAATTAAATAAACATTATAAATGCTTTGTTTACAAGTGTGTATATGAGTATATTCCATGTTCCAAATTGCTTAATCTTGTCCATATTAAAGAAGTATAATTTATATCTATCTCTACCTCCCAATACCATTTCTCCATGATTGTACATTAATATTTTAGGGCTCCTTAAATATATGCATCAACAAGTCCCTCTTTTTTACATTCTTTTTTCTGCACTTCATTTTTTCATTCATTTAGTCCCTTCTCTTAAGACTATGAAAACATAGTAAACCAACCTTTGGTCTCACAATCTTATTTAACTACCTCTATGACCCAAATGATATTAGGTTTCTTCTTTTATCTCATTGTGATTATCTCACTATAATATAATTATTTTATTTTTGCATATTCTTTTCTAATTACATAAATGTATTTGCTCATTTGTGTTTTTCCAGGATCTGATGATGTCATTGCATAGATTCTGCTCAGTTCTAGTCTTTTCAACAACAATGTTCAGAAGTCCTCTATTTTTAGTCTGTTATTTATATATTCATTATTTTTTCCTCTGTAGAATTATATTCAGTGTTGCTTGTAAGTTTTTATGATTTGCTTTTAGTAATATCACATCCCCAGCTCTCATCTCCTTTAAGTTAGCAACTTCCAAGATTTCTGTGATTCTGAATATGCTTTGTAGGGACTTGAAATATTTATTTTTGGAGACTCAGAAAAACACATAAGCCTACAAATGGATAGTTTCATGACAGATATGAGCTTGGAATACTGATGCTCAAAACTATCAAGCCAAAAAAAAGCAACTATCAAGCCAGTTTAGTCTAATCCCTTTGATTAATAGCAGAAAAGTTAACAATAGAGCCATTAGTAGAAAATTGGTTATCTTTTATCTACACCTTATATTTTCCTTGTTTTACTCCTTACTCTCCATTTCTTGCCTCTAGACTACCTTCTCTTTTTATGCCTTTTCCATTATCATTACTTTCCCCTCCCTCTAACAATTATTTTATTTTATTTTATTTGAATGCATTTATTTTATTATTTAATAAGATAAAATTTATAAAAGACTTAGCATAGTGCCTGGCACATAATAGATGCTTTAAAAAATCCTTACCTTCTGTCTTAAAATGGAAATTAAGTATCAGTTCTAAAGCAGAAAAGTGGCAAAGGCTAAGCAATTGGGGTTAAGTGACACCCAAGGTCACACACTTAGGAAGTACCTGAATCCAGATTTCTCATATGTAAGCCTAGCTCTCTATTCATTGAGCTAATTGCTCCCATAATAGGCACTTGTAAATGCTCACTGCCTCCTATCCATCCTCCTCCTCTTCCTCCACTTTCTCCTCCTCTATGTCCTCTTTCTTTCCTTTGTCTTTGTCTCTATCACTATCTGTCTCTTCTTTCTCTCTTTTCTCTTTTTCTTTCTCTCTCTATATGTGTCTGTCTTTTTCTCTGTAAACTACTAAAATCCAAGTCAGCGGAATGGAGAATGTAAAGTCAAGAGAAAACTACATGGAGAAAAGATGTTTGTGCCTAGGAGAGCAGATAGGCTAGGCCAAAATTACAATGAAATTAGGCTTCCTTGGTTGCGTCACTGAAGAGATATTTTGTTTGGTTCTAAGGCATATTTTTGCCAAATGAAGAGGGGGACACCAAAGCCTTTTCAAATCCTGAGTTGCTTCCATGCAACCAGGAGTTATCAAAGGACTATTCTGGGAGAACAGAGGCCAGAAAGGACATTTTAAAAATAAATAGATAATCTGAGGGTCTAAGAATTAACAGGATCCTTGTATTTCAACCTCTTTGAATTCCTCTATAAACTTTCCAAAATTAGAATATTTCTGGAGAAGACTCCCCTTTTAAAATAAAATTTCAATTTTTTATGTGATCATTTACACAATTACAAATTGGCAAATGTTGTGAATCAAGGCATTATTTTTCTTTCTTGTTATGATAGTTGAAATTAACAGGGTGCGGACAAAAATATGATTTAGGCAAATTAAACTTAAAAGTTTGTCTGGTTACATTTCCCCCCAGGAATCTGCTTGTTAAACATTTACTGGCACACCCCTGCCTGACTCCTATACTATTTCTTTGACAATTATTTGTCTCCATTGCTAGAGCTTGAGTCAGGAAGACCTGCATTCAAATCTGAATGCTGGCACTTTCTATTAGTATAACCCTGGAAATTCATTTAATGGATTATCTGTCTCAGTACTCTGAAGTGTAAACTTGGGATAAATATAGCACCTGTCTCCTAGAGTTGATTTGTAAAGAACTAAGGATAGTGCCCAACACATAGTACTTGCTTAATAAATGTTTGTTTCCCTCCTTCCTTTTCATACTATCACCTAGCTGTTCCCCAAATTTTCCCTTCCCTGTCTTTTCTTTACATCCAATCAAAGAATGTCCATAACCCCCTCTTTATTTGTTGAATTCTTTATCATTCCTTGAGGTTAATTCAAATGGCAGCTTCCCATGGGATCCTTTCTGGATCCTTTCAAGCAAATGATCACTTACACTTTGTAAAACTTAAACCTTTCTAATTGACCTATTTCTTTTAAACCCTTACCTTCCATCTTGGAGTCAATACTGTGTATTGGCTCCAAGGCAGAAGAGTGGTAAGGGCTAGGCAATGGGGGTCAAGTGACTTGCCCAGGGTCACACAGCTGGGAAGTGTCTGAGGACATGATTTGATCCTAAGACCTCCCATCTCTAGGCCTGGTTCTCAATCCACTGAGTTACCCAGCTGCCCCCTCTAATCTATCTATAAGGATACATTTTCTACTCTTTGTCTTTGCAAGATTCATCATCCAGTCCCATTAAACTGCATACTCTCTGAGGAACCAAATATCTGTTTCATAAGGACTCTAAATCCTCCAGCCCTTGGTACAATGTTCCATACACAATTGATTTTACACACACATACATACACAAACATATATATATATATACATATGTGTATATGCGCATATATATAAATACATACTCTCTCTCTCTCTCTCTCACACACACACACACACACACACACACACACACACATATATATATATATATGTATATGTATATTCCGTACTTAACAAAATCCAGAACCTCAAATCTGGCTAATAAAACATTCCAAGGTTGAGGTCTTTTGGGAGAATTCTTTTATGGATTGACTCAAGTACATATACTTAGCATTAATTCTAAATTCTTATATATGAAGCTTGAAAAGTTTATACTGAACATTAATTCCAAACCCCTTCATTTTATAAAAAATGGAGACCCAAGATAGCCCATATTTTATAAAAGTAGCAAGGGACAAAACAGTGTTCCAGCCTAGGTCATCTGAATCTAAATTCTAGATTCTATTCATTGAACTATTTTACCTCATCTAGTGAAAACATTGCATTTTATAGATGAAAAATCTAATATTTAATGAACTTCTTTGATGTACTAGTGTTATGCAAATAATGAAAATCAGATTCACCCTCAGGTACTCCAAGACAAAATATAGTGAGTGTTTCTTCCCCCCCAATAACCCTGGTAATATCCCAAGATGGGTCACATTTGTCACTTATTTTTATTTGCACCTTAGCTAGAGATAGGTAATGAATATCAAGACTGGACTTTTGATTCCATTGGGGTGGAAATCTCTCGTTGGGAAATTTCTTTTACATTTAATGAAGATCAGTGTTGTGTCTGTAAGGTAATTGATCAAAAAATTATCAGAGAAGGGGGATGTGTTTCTGATTTAGCTCTTTTAATGGAATCAGTGTAAGGATCTGATGTTGTTTTATAGGTGCAAATAACATGATTTTCTCCACCAGCTTCTTTAATTGGACTCAACCTAAACAAATAAATTGAGTATCTCCTAATTTTGGGGTCTTAAATAGCTAAAGGCTTTCAGAAATTTTCTTATTCAAATAAAAAAGGGTGAAAGAGAAGATGATTTTAGGGCTTGGAGCACTGTAATGAGGCAAAACATTGCTTCTGTACCAGTGACCAATGCTGTGCATATGGGATGCTTAGGGATGTAGAGTCATGTCTAGAAAGAGTGCTTTTCTTACATTTCCCCAACAATCTCTCATGTTTTGAGAAAGAATAGTTAAATAGGTACAGAATGGATGCAGTCTTAGAGAGTGTGATTGTTCAAATCAGAAGTAATGTGAGATGTTTGAAAGTTCTCAACGTTTGGTTCTCAGAATAGAAAAAGATCCCAGAGTGGGACTTACTCCTGAATTTATGAAAAGTCATTAGGATTTCCATAGTCAGAAGTTTAGGGCATCCCCTTCCTATTACATTTCTTCATGTTTATCTCATTAGCATTTAAAGTTGACCTCAGTCTCCCCAAAAAAATGGATTTACAGAGCATTTTTTTTGTTTGTTTCTTTTTTTTTTTTTGTATGAACTCCTCTAAACACTTTCATAAATTACCTTTTATAAAGGATAATTGAAGCCTGGGTGACTTATGTTAATGGTCATTATATTTATGGAGTCTAATAAAATAGTAAGGTTCAAGGGGCAGCTGGGTTGCTCAGTGGATTGAGAGCCAGGCCTATAAATGGGAAGTCCTAGATTCAAATCTAGCGGGGCAGCTGGGTAGCTCAGTGGAGTGAGAGTCAGGCCTAGAGACAGGAGGTCCTAGGTTCAAACCCGGCCTCAGCCACTTCCCAGCTGTGTGACCCTGGGCAAGTCACTTGACCCCCATGGCCCACCCTTACCAATCTTCCACCTATAAGACAATACACCGAAGTACAAGGGTTTAAAAAAAAAATCTAGCCTCAGACACTTCCTAGGTGTGTGACACTGGGCAAGTCACTTAACCCTCATTGCTAGCCCTTACCACTTTTCTGCCTTGAAACCAATACATAGTATTGATTCCAAGACAGAAGGTGGGTGTGTGTGTGTTTATATATATATACATACATGTAAAGGGCAAAAAAGAATATATAAAACAAGGAAACCAAAAGCCACTCAGGATTATCACTAAAAAAGTGAATGTAATGTGGATTTAGTCTGCCAAGAAGAGTGATTTCTTTGAAAGAAGTGGTCTATATATAGGGGCAGTGTTACAGAAGAGAATCTTCAATCAGTACTTATCCAAATTAGGGCAAGTTCGGGGTTTCCTAGTTCTGCATTATTGAACCAATATTATAAATAAGAACAGTTATATGGTCCATTTTTTCCCCATCAGTCCTATATTTTCAGGAAAGTTTTGTGAAATTCCAGTTTCTTGAATTTTTGGACAAATTAGAATATTAAAGACATGGAGGTCATGAATAAGAGATAAACTGGTAGAAGAGGTTACTAGTGCCATCTGACAACCTTGGATTCTAAATATTGGAGGAGGTCCTAATTGTGAACTCATGAGAAAAATATCATTTTTCAATCAAAAGTACTGGAAATGGTGGCTCTGTGTTGTTAACTCCGTGAACAGCTCAAGCATATGAATAATTTAGTACAATTCATTGCCAAAGAAAGTAAAAGAATGAGGGAGAAAAGATGGTCAATGAACAATAATTTCTTGGAATGAGAGGAGAGGAATGGCATGGCCAGTCCTTGAGTTTAAAGAACATAGATGAAGGTATGGGAGAGCAGCTAACTGATCTCTATATAAGGGATCACTAACAGGTAGAATCTCAACAGATATTTTGTTAACTGACATTAAAAAAAAGAAGCAAAGTCGTTTAATGGATAGAGTCTAAGATCTAGATTGAAGTTCTGACTCTGAAACATGCTTCTTATGTTATCTTATGAAAGTCACTAAGTCCATCCTTGCCTGAAGTTATTCTTTGAGAATCAAAGTTGTCCTTAGTGGCTAAAGTAATTCTTTTCTTGATGATTCCCTGCAGTGATGAAATCAGAGGCTCTGTTAAAAAAGAAAACAACTGAGTAAAAGTCAACAACGGATACAAATATCTAAGTACAGGAAAGGATCAAATTGCAGTAAGGTTTGGAGATCATATATATTAGAACTATGTTGAAGTAACTCTCAATTATTCTTCCTGTAGATGAAAAAATCTGAGACCTTTAAAAATTATTGATATTTTAAAAATTAAATATTTTAATAGAATGCATATTAAACATCTTTAGTAGAAAAACATAATATACTTAATAACTCCTTACATTGAAATAGATCATCTAATTTGAATTTCAATTCCTCTGGTGGCATTACTATCATCGATCCTACTAGATTGAAACTTGCAGTGGCATAATGCATTTTAAACTAAACTGGATATTTCTTTTTCCATTACATATATTTCTAACAAGAGAGTATTGATGAACTTTGTTTCATGATCAATTCTATTTTTCTCTCTAGTAAGATAATTTAGATGATTCATGTTCACTTTCATTAATCAAAAGTTTCATGTATTTTCTGTCACATTTTCCTTGCATCATTTGTAGTGTTGTCTAATGATGTTTCCCTTAATCTTCTACTTCTACTTCAACTGTTAACATTAATAAATGAAACAATTTACTTAGAAAAATTTAACTCATTAATTCCTACTTTCTAGAGATTTAATTCAATTGATGTTAAAAATGGAATAATTTAGCCTCTGACATTGTCTATTGCTAAACATTTCTTCTTTTCAAAAATATTGTTTTGCTTTTTTAGCCATTCAGTATTATTTCATTAATATACCCATATGTAGATACATATATTCAGTGTCCTATTTTATAAAAAAAATACAAAATATGTCTTTACTTTTGAAGAAACTCCCTCCCTGCCTCTTCCCCTCTCTATATATCTATCTGGATTTTCTCTTTTAATATTTAGAGATAGCAACTTGGATTTGGATTTTGGGGAAGACCTATGAAGATTCTATTAATTTTTGAAGTGGTTGATTATGTTTTTGAATGATATATTGATTTTTACAGAATGTTTAATTTTAGAATCTCCTTAGATCTAATTCATTCTGCCCAAGTTTTGGGAGTTTCGAGGTGACCAAACCTCATGGTGTTCATAATTTAAAGCCATTATTCATGAAAATATGGATTGAGGAAAAACTAAATAAACAATATTTGGTTCTTTTTGAGAAGGCAAGAAAAGAATGTTCTCTTTCAAACCAAACTCTTGGCATTTTATTATCATATGAGTTGCTGTTTTGTTGTCCTCGGTTCCTCTTGTGAAGGGTCGGGATGCAAGGGAAGGAAAAATATTCATTAAACAATAACTATATGACTATATTTGATGGCAGGTAGATGGTGCAGTGCATAGAGTGCTGGTTCTGGAGTTAGACATTCTCATCTTCCTTTGTTCAAATATGGTCTCATTGGGTCATCTAGGTGGCTCAATGGATTGAGAGTGATATCTAGAGATTAGAGGATAGGGGTTCAAATCTGGCCTCAGATACTTTCTAGCTATTTGACCCTAGGCAAATAATTTAACCCTTTTGTATAGCCTTGCCACTCTTTTTCCTGGGAACCAAAACACAATATTGGTTCCAAGAGAGAAAGTAAAGGTTTTAAAAATATTGTCTCAGAAAATAACATTCTATGAGCATGTCATTTAACACTGCTTTCCTCAGTTTCCTCATCTGTAAAATGAGCTGAAGAAATCAATGGCAAACCATTCCAGTATCTTTGCCAAGAAAATCCCAAATGAAATTATGAAAAGTGTGATATGACTGAAAAGTTACTGAATAAGATTTATGATAATCATTTTACAAGTATTAACTATTTGAAATATCTAAAGAATCCCACTAGCTCCAGCATATCTTTGTGGAGTGCTTGTTTATGTATTTTTCTGAGTCTTTATATATAGTAAAAATGTTTATTATTCTTTTATTTTCTCCTTCATTGATTCAATCTCTTTTGAAATCTTGAACATGCATTTGGAAATTGCATCAGAGTTAGTAAACAATCCTTAAATACTTACTATATGTCAATTACTCTGATAAGCACTGGAAATACAAGGAGACATTCAAGACAATTCCTGTTCATAAGGAGGTCAAACTTAATGGATAAAGACAACACATAAAAAAGAAAATCAAAGAGCTAAAAAAATAGAGGTGGTGTGAATTCTGATAGTGGGATGTGAAATAATTTGAGAAGATGTGAGCTAGAGTTGAATTCATGAAGCCTGGAAGAGCAATTGAAGAGGAAATGATGAAGTAAATTCCTTTTGTATCTTCCTTAAATTGTGGTGGATCTCAGGGGTTGGGGTGGGGGGACCTCAACTTTCTCCAATAAAAAAAGGAAGGGATTCCAAGTTATTTTGAAGAGGACCAAAGTCATTGCTTTGTGATGCCTTGATTCCCAGTGAATTGAATTTAATGAGGGAAAATTGCACAAAGTTATCAGTCTCACTCTCTCTTCCAGAATTATTGAAGTCCAGTGACAAGACAAAAGCCAGGGTGACTGGCAATAGACTTGGATAGAGTATATGGATGACATTGACATCTTCCATGTCTTAATAAGCTCTAAGTGCTTTTTATTACCTGCTTCAGCTGTCTTTATATCCATTGCAAGAAATTATTTTCATCTACCCATTCCATTGGGAGAAGTGTTCATGTGCTTGGTACAGATGCCCCACTTATTCACTGAATTCACTGAAGAACGTGAGTCCTGTCAGTTACATATAACCAGATTTAACTTCTCTACTGAGACAGTTTGGTGGAAAGTGGCCACTGTGCATGCTACACCATTTGGAGCCAGAGGTAAAAGTTGGGTGAAAGAGGCAACAAGTCCAGAGGTATGAGTTATAGAGTTGATTTGGTTACTTAGGAGGTAAAGGTTTCAAATTTAATTTAATCTTATAGTATTATGAGTTTCTTAAGATTATGAAATTCATGAAGTTAGCTAGATCTAGATAGGGAGAAAGGATACTGTGGCATTTTATTGTGGCTTTAAGATTATTTTTTTTTCTACTTGGCTTTTTTAGTTTTTTCATTGTGTTTAAAATAACTGATGTCACTCTGATTTGGTATGTTATAGTTAGAATTCAACTTTCAGATTTCCTCTAAATTTTGTTTTATAGAGTTTGACTTGATCTTATCCCTAGACTGGATTTTTTTCTTTAACTATATATTTCGACAATATGTAGAATTTTCTTTTTTCTGTATTTTCTAGCTTCCCAACTAATAACATTTTATATGATAGTTATCATTTTTAAGAATTGCAAATTATTTAAGAAATATCATCTCATTTTTTCTTCACAATAACCTGGAAAGTAAGTGCTATTATTTCTTTTTTTTCAAATTAGGAAATCGAAGCAAAGGTCAATTTTATTCAAAATCTCATGTATATTAAGCATTTGAGGCAAGATTTAAATTCAGATATTCCATTATTTTTGTTTGTTTTTCCATGTCCCTTAGCTGATTGTATGTTTCTGTGATCATCTGATATGTTCATTTTATTTTTGTCATTTTTTGCACATTTTACCTCTCATTTAACTATTTGGTTATTGATAGTTTCAGTCCTTGAACATTTTTTAAAACTCTTTTACTCATTATTTCTTCAAATCTTTGTTTATTTTTAGTTGAAAAAATCTTTTTACCCCCTTCATATATTTGTGATACAAAGAAACATTTCAATTAGCCATTGCTATACCAGGCATTAATCATTCAGTATGAAATTTTGAGGGAATCTTATCCCTCAGGTTCTTAATATTCTGGAATTTTTATTGAGTTATTTTTATTGAGTGAGTATAGGTGAAGCGGTAGGATTTGTGCTTATTTTGGCACTCTGGAATAGAATACTAGATACAAAGTAGTTTCCTAGATATAACTCAAGAAAAAGATTAACTGTCTTATTTATTTCATGGAACATATTGGAGGAGTTATGAAAGTTTGGCAATGGGAGCATAAACTGGTTACTGGAGATGGATATAGATAGTCTTTGTGTGGGAGAGAAGAGAGGAGTAAGGAATCACTTTAATAGTAGGATGAGGGGTGAAGATATTTCTGCACTAGGATTATGCTAATTATGAGATAAAGTTTGGAAAATTGGAGTATGGTTGAGGAGGTTTAGAAAAGATTGTGAGAGTGGGCACATCCTACAGTATTGGGTAGCAGTCTTGAGACACCTGAAGCCTGAGTCCTCAGACAACATTGCCCAGTAAAGATCTACCCAGGTTGAAAAAGGGAAATATTTGCCTTCTGTTCAATCAGAAACCTAGGAGAAATACACTTGTTTTTGTGTTTTCATTTTTCATTTTCTTACTTTATTGAGTGAAGGTGATGAAAGAGATTCAAATTGTTTCTCTGTGCATGGCAATAGGGTTAAGTTTCTTGGGAAACCTACATCTTTCAGTATGAGGAATGAAGAATGCACAGAGCTGTGCAGCATGCCTCATCACTGTTGAGTCAGACCATGGAGCAGAGAAACCTGGCACACTACTCATTCTGTAGAAAAAGGACTGGCTGGGCCTGAGCTGCACTGGATTGAGGATGGCCAGTAGAGTCACCAATTGATTTGAGTTAGGGAGAAGGAAGCCTGACCAGGAATTTTGAGGAACTTGATCATGTGAGGGGAGAGGAGAAGAGGAAGGTATGTTCATTGACTCACCTGGTTTGTGACATCTGAGAGTTAGAGGTGCTTCCTGAGATAGGAAATTGAAAAACTTATCCAAGGTGACATATACAATAACTGTCAGAGGTGGGATTTGAACTTACACTGTCTGAATAACAGATCCTGTATCATTCTACTGTACCACTCTGGCTCACAAAAAGAGAATTCTTATTCAGATATAGAGTAGAACAGATGAACATAGATGATCACAAAACCAAACAAGCATAGATTTAGAGTTGGAAAGTCTTGAGACTATCTAGCTCAACTCTGAAATCTCTTATAATTTTTGAATTTCACGATTCTATGCACTATAACATTTGCTATCAATACAGAATTATGCTAACTTCGTTGTTGAGGAGAATGAACACTGAATTTGGATGCAGAGGGAGAACCTACATTAAAAAAACAATTGATCACTTCTGTATAAGTGGAAATTTTGTACTTTTGAGCTATGTTCCCTTTAGCATTTCCCAGAATTCCTTTTAATCTGTCCACCATGTTGTGTGGTCATGTTTTGCATGTAGTTGGCTATGACTCTGCCTCTTTCTCTCTTTTCCCACAACTGTGGCTTAGTTAGGTACCTTTTTACTTTAGCTTTTAATTTTACTTATTATTAATAAATCTTATTAAATAAAATACTGGATATATTGAAAATTATTTTTGATTCTCACAATTTTATGTGACTCTGGCCATGTGAAATGCCTTCAATGAGTCTCAGTATTCTCATACATAAAATGTGTACTTGGAGTTAGGTGACCTTAGGTCCCTTCTAAGTTATTCTATACTCTTTTCATCATCCATTTGAGAATTCTAATATTTATTTCATCTTCCTATGTACAATAGCCCCAGCAATAGATCCAAAGGGCACCAAAGTCTTACCCAAACTCGGATTAAACAATTGACTATTTTCCAATCATCACAACTTCAGCAATTCAAAATATTTGAGGGCTCAGACATCTACTTCATCATTGGAAAGTCTGGGTAAATGTATGTGAGGCTGCCAGTGGTAGAAACAAAGTAGGTTGGGGGTAGTGAAAAGTCTCTGCAAAGTTAATTGAAAATTGCAGACATGAATCAGCAGTCGCCTTTGTCTTCCTACCCCAGCAATTTATGAAATACTAAAATACATTTGTAGGAAGAGAGAAAAAAAAGAAAGCCAAAGTGCACATAGGAAAGTAGAATGTAAGATGAGCTTACAAATGTTAGGTCAAATCATGGATGGGGCACCACGTTGTCTAGACCAAAAGTAGGGGAGTTTTAATATAGCTTAGAGATGACAGTGAAAAAGAGTAGATTATCATGGCCAAATGTGCATTTGCATGTGCATGTGCACACACGTACTCTTTGTTTCTTTCCAGGCAACTAGGAAATAGAGTATATACAGTGACAAATCTAGAGTCACAAATAATCATCTTCCTGAATTCAAGTCTACCCCTGGATATTTACTGGCTATGTGACCCTGGGAAAGTAATTTATTTCTGCTTTCATCATTTTCTTCATCTGTAAAATGAATTGGAAAAGGAAATAGCAAACCACTCCCGTACCTTTGCTAAGAAAATCTCAAAAGTGGTTGGGAAGAGTTAAATACAACTAAAAAGTAACAAAAGAACAACACATTTATTCATATATGTGGATGTTTGTGTGTATGTATATAGGTGAAAGTATGTGTAGATTATATATATGTGTGTGTGTATAAAACACCCATTTATATACGTATATATACATTTATATTTGATTACATAATACATATCTAAGTTATCACTGTCATATGTCTAGAATAGCAACATAACATATAAAACATACGTATGATGATTTTATTTAGAAACGTACACATACATATATACACATGTATAATTTGTGTACATGTAGTTTATAAACACACATATGGAGACAAATATACACACGTGCATACATGTATATCTACAAATATATTGTTACTATTGTTCAGTTGGTTCAGTCAACTCTGATTCTGTGTAACCCCAAGGACTTTGTCCAGTGTTTTTCTTATCAAAAATACTGGAGTGGTTTGTAATTTCCTTCTGCAGTGTGTGCCCATTTTACTGATGAAGAACTGAAGCAAATGGGATTCCAGTGTTTTGCCTAGGGTTACACAGCTAGTAAGAATCTGAGGCCAGATCCATTATCTTCCTGACTCCAGGTCCAATGTTCTATCCACTGACACACCTAGCTACCTACTCACACACTAGCTAGCTCACACACACACAGACACACTCATACACACACACACACTCACAGATGTGTCATACATCTATACCTATATAGATATCTACATCTACATCTACATCTACATCTATATCTATATCTATATCTATATTGTAAAAGTGAAATTTGGAAAATGCCATCTAAAAATGTATATATTTCTATGGACATGGGAAATGTATCAAAACTACATTTCCCATGATCCAACATGGTCCAACTGGTTTCCGTTTCCGGGTCTTTGGGCTTGGGGAGGCCGATGTCTTGACGCAGGGAAGAGCTTAAATCTCCTGAGTTAGGAGGGAGTGGTCTCTTTGCCAGTAGGCTCTTGACCAGGAAACAGGAGACAGTAATGGAGGCGGCAGTTTTGAATGCTTATAAGCGCGTGGTCTAATGATTTAATCTATCAGCATGGCTTTAATTAAAATACTAATTTATATTATTATTTCAGCCCTTATCATTTTTCATATTTATAATATCTATATCTATATCTATATCTATGTGGGACTTTTATTTTCACATCACTTTCATTTGGAGGAGAAGGAAGCGATTTTCTTTAAGTAGTAGATCTAAATTTTCATATGCATGGAAAGAATCTCTGAACTTAATGGGAACTCAGAGGCCCCCTTTATAGCATACTGGATGAAGAATTTTCAGCCTTAGATTAAGCCTGTAGGTGAGGAGTAAAACACAATCAATCATTCATCAATGCATCAGTAGTTTATGTGTCAAGAAGTTTGTTAAGAGCTGGGTAAACTTTTTTCTTTAAAGAAAGCAAAAGAAAAGTTCACAAAATACTTATATCTATGTAAGCATGCTACTTCCCCCCCCCCTTCACATTCTTGTACAGATCTTATTTTTAGGAAATTCATTTTTTCCTTATTATCTGGTCTACATTTATGTCTTTGAAACATCTTCCAGTTTCTCTTAATTATAGAGTAGAAATAGCCTCTACTTCATTTACTAGGGAAAAGACATCTTAAAGAAAACTACCACATTCACCCTGTCTTCTCTTTTCTAGACTTCCCTCATAGGGTTCTCATTCATTTATCACATCTATCTATCCTGATTTCTTCCAGAACTCAAAATCAAGCCCTATTCAATCCAGAGATCTAGTTCCAGGTAAGAATTCTTTTTTATATATATATATATTTCCAAACATATGACTTTTGGACATTTTTTTTTCTGCTCACTCTCTAAGGAGAATTGCCTTCTCTCTACTCTTCTAAGATGATAATTTCACCATGAGGTCCCTTGAAGAATTAATGAGTCTTTATATAGAAATGACTATACTCACTCCCTGTCTGGGTGGCCATAGCATTTATCTCCTTGCTACAGGGCTCTAGCTTTCATAATCAAAATTTTAAAGTAAATATTAGGAGTAGAACACTTCGAAAGGGGAATGGTGAGATAGTCTACTTTTGTCTCCATTCATTAGTTGTTCTGTTCTTCTTTCTAGTCCTGTAGAAAATTCAGAGAGGACTGCTCTTTATGAGAGTCTACCTCCTACCTTCATGTCAATGACCTCAACTATTAGTGGAAATTTCAGCTAAGGAACCATAACTTTTTACTTTATAAAATAAAGTTTTCAATAGGTAGCAGGTCATAATGGAAGAAGTGAAGGCATTAGAATCAAGATACCTGGTTCTAATTCCTTTTCAACAGCTCTCTAGGAAGATTCATTTATCTCTTTGAACCTGCATTTGTTTGTTTGTTGAATGATATAATAATATTTATACTATATATATGCACATATATACTATATTGGAGTATAAAGGATATGCTTATTAAATCAGACCAGCTATAGAACAATATGTTTTCTTTCTGGTTATTATACATTCTTTCATGACCTTAGGGTTCTATTCAGTTCCTTTACACATTGTTTTTCCATGAAAAATAATTCTCTGGCTAGTGATGACTTTCTTTTCTTAAGCTGCCTATTAGATCTCTTAATTAATTACATAATTTCATTATTCAGTTGGAAATTAGAAAACTTTAAAATAAGTTTTAATTGAATGACTTCATTTAACAATCTCCCAGTTATTGAATATTTAATGTATTAGAGTTCTATTCAAATTTATTAATGAATAAATCCATGAGACTGGTTGATCAACGGTTTGTCTTAATCCCCAAATAAATAAGTGAATGCTACTGAAAAAGGAGAAATCCAGCTCAAAAAAATCAAACATGTCAGGAATAACTAGGCATAAATTGACCATTTTTGCTTTAGTCATTCTAGTGTCACAATGTATGTGGCATAGTGATTATAGCAGTGAATGTGGAATCAAGAAGACTTGAGCTAGAGTCTTGCGTAAGTAACTAATTAGTTGTGTATCAAAGGGAGCCATTTCTCCTTTCTCATAATCAGTTTCTTCTTCTGGAAAGAAGAAATAATAGGGTTTTGTGCTCATCATAAAAGATAATTTAAAATCATTTGCAAACTTGAAAGTGCTACATAAATGCTAGCTATTTTTAATTTAAAAGGGACCGTAGCAAATAACTAATCCATCCATTTCACCACTCACAGAAGAAAATCAAACTTGAGGAGTTTACCTGTTTTGGCGAAGGTTACACAGATAGTAAGTTTCAAAAATGGAAAATGAACACAGATATTGCAATTCCAGTAAGAGTTTTTTCCCTTGACCTAAGTTTATCCAAAATTAAATTAAGAGATATCCATTGGCTTCTATTATGTAGGATAGGAAGGTATAGATTTAGAACCAGAAGAAACTTTTGAAGTAATCTATGCTAACATCTTGATTTTACTGTTGAAGAAACTGTGCTATAGACTGGCAGACTAAGTTGACTTGAGGTTCACTAACTAGAAAACCTAAATCCACTGTTTCATTTTCTTGCATTTTCCCACTCTACTTTTCTACCTCTCTAAGATTTTCCTTAGAGATTGAATGTCATTGTTTTGTTTGTTTGTTTTATATTGAAGGATTTTCTATCAAGATTTGTAAACTCTAATTTACTAATAATATTGAATTTGACCTATCAAATTTGGTGCTGAATCTGCCACTTTATAGTTCTGTCAGGTAGAACAGGACTTTACACCTCTTGGTCCAGTGGTTCTCCTAGATGTAAAATACCAATAACAGTATTTACCCTTTCTTACTTACAGAGTCTTAGTGGCTAAGTTCCTTCACTCATTTGTTTATTTATTCATTTGTTCTTTCCTTCCTTCCTCTTTATTTTCCTTCCAGATCATCCTACTCTCCAGTGATGGCAAACCTATGACACACATGTCAGCACTGACATGCATAGCCATTTTCAATGACACGCGGCTGCATGCAGAGAAGTATGGTGCCACGTGTGCAGGATGAAACATTTGCTGTAGTGTAGTGTAGACACTCTGTGCACTATAGATGACAATTCTACCTATATTAATTTACCTATTTTGGTTTATTAAATAGTTATATATTACAATTATGCATTTTTGTTATTTAAACTATAAATATTGCAAAATTATGTTTTTTTCTCAAAGTGACATACCACCCGAGTTATGCTCAGTTTTTTGGCAAATTTTGACACACCAAGCTTAAAAGATTGCCCATCACTGTCCTATACTCTACTTTCAAAGAGAGCTTCCTTTTGGAAGGTCGATATAGATCTGTTAATATCATATCCCCTCCCCGACTCCATTTATATAATGCCTTCTCTACCTTTCTTGTCTTCTTATATTTTAATCTCTTCTTACGTACTCTGCAGTATAGTAACAATGGCTTCATTGCTGTAACACAAATACACACAGATACACAAACATAGAAACACAGAAGTCTGTCTCCTAACTCCATATATTTTTCCTTTATTTTATTCCAGTGACACATTTACACATAAATTTTTCAAGATTACGTAATTCATGTTGTCTCCCTTGCCTCTTCTTTCCAACCTCCTAGAGTTAACAAGCAGTTCCATTGTGTTATACATTTATTATCACTCAAGACCTGTTTCCAAATTATTCATTTTTGTAAGAGAGTAATATTATAAGAACAAAAATGCCAAATCACATGCCCATATAAACCAATCAAAAACCATATATTTTCTTCTGCATTCTACCCCAACAATTCTTCCTCTAGATGTAGATAGCATTCCTTTTCATAAGTCCTTCAAAATTGTCCTGGATCATTGTATTGATTTTAGCAGTAAAGTATATCACATTTGGTAGACCCACAATGTTTCAGTTACTATGTATAATGTTCTCCTGGTTCTACTTATTTCACTCTGCATCAGTTCATGTAGGTCTTCTCAGTTTTTTTAGATTATATTAATTAATTTAGAATTATTTTTCCATGGTTACATGTTCTTTCCCTCTGTGAAGATAGACAAGGAGAGAGTTAATCCTATCTTCACACCTCCCCTGTTCCTGCCACATTCCCAGAGATGACAAGCAATTCTACTGGGTTATACTTGTATAATTGTTCAAAACCCATCTACACATTATTAATATTTGCAATAGAGTGATCATTTAAAGCCAAATCCCCAATCATGTACCCAAAAAACCATGTGATTATTCATATATTTTTCTTCTTTGTTTCTACTCCCACAGTTCTTTCTCTGGATGTTGATAGCATTCTTTCTCTTATGTCCCTTGGCATTGTCCTGAATCATTGCATTTCTACTAGTAAAGAAGTCTATTACATTTGATTGTACTACAATGTATCACTTTATGTGTACAATGTTCTCCGGTTCTGCTCATTTCATTCTGCATCAATTCCTGGAGGTCTTTCCAGTTCACATGGAAATCCTCCAGTTCATCGTTTCTTTCAGCATAATAGTATTCCATCACCATCACATACCACAATTTGTTTAGACATTTCCCAATTGAGGGACACCTCCTCATTTTCCAATTTTTTGCCACTATAAAAAGTGCAGCTATAAATATTTTTGTACATGCATTTTTCCTTATTATCTTTTCAGTGTACAAATCCAACAGTGATATTGCTGAATCAAAGAATATACAGTCTTTTAAAGTAAAAAGGTAGTTAACTTAAAGAAATGAAGAAATCATGAAAAATACAATCTGTAAAATCTACAGAAAAAATATAATTTACTATCAAACAAGTGATAGAAAGGATTAAAAGGAATAAAATGGATACATTTATGATATAAATTTAAAAAAAATATTTGCACAAACCAAATAATTGTAACCAAAATTAGAAGGAAAGAAGGAAACTGATAAAATATTTACTAAAAGTTTCTTTCTTAAAGGACTCATCCAGCATAAAATGAAGTAAACCAAAATTTACAAATAAGTCACTTCCCAAATGAAAAATGGTCAACAAGAGAGAATAGAAAATTTAAAAAAATTAAAATTATGAATCATTATTAAAAAATCTCTATATTCACTATTAATTAGAAATAGGTAAATCAAAAAAAATTCAGACATCACCTCACATCTCTATATTGGCCAACATAGAAAAAGGAAATGACAGTTATTAGAAGAGATATGGAAAAATATGTACACTAATGCAGTGGTAGTGGAGTTATCAACTTGTCCAATCATTCTTCAGAAAAATTTGAAACAATTAGCAAAATAATATGCAACTGTTCATATTGTTTATTCCAGTAATATTATTACTAGGGTCTATATTCAAAAGAGATCAATTAAAAAGAATACATATATCTATACCTATATATGCATATATATACATACACATATACATACATAAATATATACACATATATAAAAATAGAAAGAAAAATCAAGAAAATGTTTACAGTAAGCTTTTCTGTTAAAGATCTAATTGATGAAACACAGAAAGTAGTGAATCAAATAGATGGATAGATGAATAGACAGGCAGACAGAGAGACAGATTGAGAGAGAGAGAGAGTGAGAGAGAGAGGTAGCTGAATTCAGAAACAGTGAATGTGAATATACATATATGTGCATATATATATATATATATTTGTGTGTGTGTAGTAACAAATAATTAAAGAATTGAAAACTGAAGGGGTGCCCAACAACTGACTGAAAAAGCTGGCACATGATTGTGATCAAATAGTATTTTGTAATATGAAATTACAAAAGAGACACTTTCAGAAACAAACAAAACAAAACATGGAATTACATTTAAGTTATTGAAAAGTGATGTGAGTAGAATCAGTAGAGTATGGAATACCCTAACAGCAATATTCTAATTATAATCAATTACGAAAGATTTAGCTATTTTGATCAACACATTTAGAATGACTCATCATTATAAACAATTTAGATTAGATTATAAACAATTTATAATGAATCATGATTATTAACATTATTTACCCTGAGAGAGAGACACCAATAATTCCTAAGTATAAGTTGAAATATATAATTTCTCTTAATTTATGTCCAATTTTTTTAGTATGTTTAATATGAAAATATGTGCTGTATGACATCATATTTAAAATAATGGCATACAATGAGGGGCACTGTTGGAGGGAGGGAAAAAAATTTAAAACAGAAAATTAAAAATACATTTTAAATAAAAATAAGTAAACAAGAATAAAAGGAGACCAAGAGAGAAAGGACAAAAGAGAGAAAGCAAGGAAGGAAGTTAAGGAAAGGAGGAAAGAAGAAAGAATCTGTGAAAAAAAAGAAGGGAGAAAGAATAAAGGAAAAGAAAAGTGGTTAAAAGGAGAAAAAACACAATGTAGATAAGATAAAGAAAGTTCCTGCTCTTTGGAGAAATGTTGGGGAAAACAAGCATCAAGTAATGTCTGACTTCTCAGACTTTTTCATTCTATAGTTTGGTTTTGACTAAGTCTCTTAAACAAGAAAAGTTTTAATGAGATAAAGGGGCATAGAAGTATGTTATGATATGTAGAAAAAAATGTATCAACATAACTTAGAAAAGGAAAATATATGGAAAAAATACAATTTCACAATGTCAATCAATATTCAAATGTTCCATAAAAGACACAAATTTTATAAGTGCCTTAGTTTCTTTCACAATTACTCTAAGGGGTTTCTGCACCTTTAAAACACTTGGAACACATGCCAAACAAGGGCAGCTGAGCCAAATCTAACACAAGAGTCTTTTGTTCACATTGCTGCTCAGTGGGGGAAGATCAGGGTTATAGCAGAAATAACATGCAGCCTGAAGGAATCGACAAACAAAAGCCTTAATCTCCCATAGGAAGGAATCAGGAAATGACAACCTAGACACTTTTTCTTCTTCTCTAGTCTCTGAGTCATCTTCTTTGGTCCTTATCATCTATGACCCTTATTCCCCTTTGGTCTTTATCCACTTCACTCAAGATAGTTCAATACAATTTTCTTTTTTCCTTTGACATGGAATTAGTCTTTTCTACTGAAGTCCAAACTAGCCAGTTGTCAATCAATTACACTTTCAAAAGAGCTGTCCAAGAAGCCTAGTACTCATGGGACCAAAAAATTGAACAAAGACCTCTTCTGATCATTGAGGTAAACATTTAAATTACTCAGCTGGCTAACAGAAGACCAAAGAACTTCATTAAAAATCAGACACTAGATTTAATTGTGCCTAAAATATACTGCAATTGTATCAAACTTTTTTTTGTTGTTGTTGAGTCATTTTCAATCATATTCAATGATTTCTGACATCTTTTTTTGAGGGGAAGGATTCTTGGCAAACATACTGGAATCGTTTGCCATTTCCTTTTTCAGTTCATTTTAAAAACGATTAAATGAAGACAAAAAGAGTTAAATGACTTAGCCAGGATCACACATATAGTAAATATAAGCCCTTCAGTAAGAACTCAAGTTCTCTTGACCCGAGGCCTGACTCTCTATCTACTGTACCACCTACCTGCTCTTGTCCCTTAATTTTTATATTCATGGGAAAATGTTTTGATCCGAGTAAACCTAAATCTGGGTAACAAAAAAAATATATATATATATATATATATATAATAAGAATTTCATTGTGTCTAAATCTGCTTATATGTTAATGTATGTTAATGTGCTTGTATAACTGTGTATATAAGAAAGTTGCAAAGGTATACATGTATATCAGCCCTCTTCCTCCAATATTTCTTTAAAAGCATAACAAACTAGTTAAATTAGGTACATTTTACTTGAATGTTCTCACCAATTTAATTTTATTTAACCAACCTATAATATGCCAGGCAAAGTGCTATAGTTTGTAGGAAAAAAGTGTGTGTTTTTCAGGAGCTTATCTCTTCCTAGGATTGGGGTATAACATGTTGAAATTTTAAAAAATGAAAATTTTAGACAAAGGGATTTGGTTTCTTGATGGGTGAAATATGATAGTATTAGAAAGAATCAATGTGATAGATGTCATCTGATCTTTTCAAGAAAGGAAATAGAGATATCCTGAGGAAAGAATGTATTATAGACATAGAGGAACATTTTTGTGAAGGTACAGAGATAAGAGATGGGATAGAAATACAGAGATTTACTATCCAGCCAATTTGATGTGAAAAAGAATTTAAATGTGTAATCAGATGAAATAGGACCCAGAAGGCATATGGGTTCCTCTGTGAAGGAATTTAAAAGGTGAAGATTTTGTATTTTGTTTTTGAAACAAATGTGATACAACATGCATTTTAAGGAGGGGGAATTTCACATAGTGAGATATTTTATTAGGAATACTAATTTGATAAATTTATGAAAGATTAGTTGAAATTGAAGTCATTCCATATTTGACTGATATCCAAGGATGATAAGAAAAATCCCAAATAAGGAATTAATAATATTAATGTAAAAGTTCACTGAAGCCTTTGGTATTTGTCACAACATTCTACAATGTCATTCGGCTAGTCAAAAAACATTTACTAAGCATATACAATGTGTGATGAACTGTACTACATTCTGAGAATACAAATAAATAGAGGAAAAAAAAAGAATCTAATAAAAAAGTTTCTACTCTCCAGGAGTTCACAGTCTAATGGGAGAGCAAAGGGTATCGATGACATGTATATATACAGGATAATTTGGAGATTAAAAAACATGGAAAGCACCAATATTAAGTGGGAATCAGGAGAAGTTTCTAATAGACCAGTGATGGGCAAACTGTGGCCAGCAGGCTGTTCACCATTATTCCTAATCTGACAAATACAATAAGTAGGATACAATACAATGAAATTTCGAAAGAGTTGCTTTAGAAACAGACTGACAGATGAGCATTTCCTTTCCTTTGGCCTCTTCTTTAAAAAGTTTGCCCATCACTGTAATAGACAGTGGAATTTATGTCAGATTTTTTTAAAAGCCAGAGAATATAGGAGGTGGAGATGAGGAGGGAGAATATTCTAGGTATAAAGGACAGGCAACAAAAATAATTGATGTCAGGAGATGTAGTTCTTTCTTTGAAGAACCTCAAGGATACCACTATTAACAATTCTCTGAGTTTGGAAAGGTAAGTAAAGTATAAGAAGACTAGAAATAGGTTCAACTTATGAAGGGCTTTGAAGGAACAATATTGGAACTTATATGTGATTCTGGAAGTGATAAGGAGTCATGAGTTGATAAAATACAGCATTCATGTGGTCAGATGTGTGTTTTATAAAGGAAAATCAGATAGACATCATTTTTTTACCTTCCAACTGAGAGGGTTTGTTAGTCTAATCTTGTTTATATTTGTGGCTATTGTTTAAAGCCTATATGATAAGCAGCAGCCAAAACGGTGCAGTGGGTTATGCCCTGGACAGAATTTTAGCTCAACCACTTGCTAGCTGAGTGACCTCAGTTAGGTCTTATAAATTCTCAAAGCTTCTCTTTCTACTTCTATAAATTGATGATGTGGATTATTATACCATCTAACTAATGGGGATGTCCTGAGAAAATGTGAAAAATTATATGCAATGATGAATTCATTTCTAGGTGAGCAAATTTTAAATTTAATTATTTGAATTTTAAGTGCCAGCTACTCTTTGTAAAAGGGTAAACTGAAAGAATAATATATTACTAAAATGTATCAGTCTATTTACCCCCTTCACTATGGTGATTTAAAAGAATGCATGATTTAAAAAAAATGTTTTTGTTCATCTTTATCTCCCTCATTCTCTCCTGGACTGGACTGATATTTGGATCCAAACTTGGTCATGGTCACTCACCTAGGGATATTAATCAATGACCATGTGAATTTACTACAATCAAGGAAATGATATTTAGAGAGTTTGAATACTTCTTCTGGGATAACTGATGCACGCCCACTTGAATTTTGCAATTTTTTCATATGTTCTCATTTGATCTTTACAGCAACCCTTTGAAGTATGTTCTTTTCTTATCACCATTTTTCAGATGAAAAAGCTGAGGCTGAGATATAACCTGAGGCAAGTCTTCAACGCAGGTCTGTGTTGCTCTATTTTCAGTGCTTTACCCATCATACAACATCACCTTTCCTAGTAAATATCTAAACAACAACAAACAAAAATGATGTTTAGATCTTATTCACTACTTTGCTACATTATTCTCTTTATTCACTACTATCCTGTCATAAGCATAGAAAGGATATAAATATAACCCTTTTTTGAATCAGTGGAAATGGGGAACACTTATTATTGGGATAAATCTTCAGGGAAGTGGATATTTCTCCATTTCCCTTCCAGTCCCATTACTTCTAACCATCTATTTCCAAGCCTTCCTCTACACAGTCTTTTCCCCCTTCTTCTCTCTTATTCTTCTCATTTCCCTTCCACTATAGTTGATCCCAATTAACTCAACTCCTGACATTTGTCTCTGCTATTCTCTAATGGCAAGTGGGAAGTTTCCATCTTTAGCCTATATGATTATTTAGAACTAATTTCTTATCTATCCCAAAACTATATCATGGTCAAAATGTGTGCATTTTCAAACAGAGAGAAACAGAATGACTTTGTTGGTTATTCCTACTATATACAAGAAGGACAGACAAATGATAGAATTGAACACAATGGGGAGAAAAGTCAGATTTTAATTCAGAGACAATAGGTTGAAATCCTCATTATGTATTTCACTATTCTCATCACCTTGGGTAATTCAATTAATTTCCTGGACCTCAGTTTCTTACCTGTAAAATGATGGGATAAGAATTCATTTGCAGATGTATTAAAATATTAACATATAGAAGAAATCTGACAAAATCACAAGGGTATGATAATGATGACATATGGAGATCTGTTTTCTGATTAATTGTTGGTAATTGTTATGCTCACAAGTCAGAAATATTATTGAGAACAATGACAAAAACAGAAACTCCTATCCAGAATTCTGTTTAACAAGGTGATGAGAATAGTGAATTAGAAATAAACTGAAAGTGGAGAACTTTGTATTTTTTGAAGACCATACTGGATAATCAAATAAATGCTATGGAATTTAGCTCAGGAAATTGAAACAAATATCCATGATTTCACAAAAGAGTAATTTAAAAATTAAAAGAATATGAGTTCAGTGGAGATGGGAAGGAATGATATTCTAGAAATAGAATTCCAAGTACTTTTTATAAAAAAAATAAAGTGAGCAATTCAATGAGACTCATGAAGAACAAAAAATATATATACTATTCACCATCATAGATGGAATTGATGGAGTTTGGATGCAGATTGAAACATGCAATTTTTTTACTTTGTCTCCTCCAACAATTTCTTTTTTCTTGTATAAGTTAAAATGATATGTGTCTTCTTTCACAACATGATGTAAATGGAAATATGGAAAAAGGATAAGAAGTTGGCAAAGGATGACACTGGGTCTTGATGAACTATGATAAGTAGCCTGTGGTTGGTGTCTTCCATCTTCTATCTTGATTCTGGATACCAGAAGTACCCCAAATCTGAAGCAACTAAGTGACTCACTGAACAAACATATTGGAATATCATTTTGTATTACCGTCAGGTTATGCTAGGATTAGATCCTGGTCAGTATCTCATCCTTCTGAGGGAGAATTCTGAAGTTATCCTAATGGTCCATAGACTAAGATCTTTTTAAAGAAAGTTTTAGAAAAAGATATCATCAATAATGTGGAAAGCAGATCTCCTGGTGGTGTATTTGGAAAGCTATAAGATGTCAGGGGTCAGTAGCAATCAAATCTCTAATCTTTTGGTCTATGGAGGGACACACACACAAACAGGTTTGATTGAAGGGAGGGGCAGGATCTTGTCAAAGTCCTCCTTCACTTCCCCATCCCCACTAGGCAGTTAGAAAGTCACTTACAATATGGAGGTTGGATTGATATCTTCTGAACCAAGATGATAAGTGGAGAAAGGCAAAACACCTTGTGATTATTTCTTTCTCTGTATTATTCCCCACAGGATAGAATAGGAGAAGCTTGATGTCTTGAAGCTCACAGACACAGAGGATAAGATTTACTCCAGGGCTACAAAGTAGGAGGAATTCAGCTTGAGGAGGTTGTGAGTATTTCCCTAAATATATAACCAGGCACTGTTCTCAATTGATAAAAGGTTTAATAATAGGTGGGAATGGGAAGGAAGAGAAATGGAATAAGGATAGATAAGGTCAGTGAAGCCCTCAAACAGTTATGTCCAAGTAGCCCCTCCCCCCAAAGGGGAAAGGTAACTTGAATAGCTGATCTGCTCTCTAAACCCTATAAATATTCTTCTTCTATATCAAAATAACTCAACAGAGGTAGACTGTGATGTTGTTGAATGTCAAACCAAGGTAAAGCAGCTTGGCAGTTAAGAACTAAAATGGTTCTTCTCAGATTTAAGACTCAAGCCCCCAAGACCAATCCAGGACTCAAGACCCAGCAAGCAGAGTGACCTGCCTCCTCTCCTCACAGGGCTCCAACTGCCTTTAACTGCCCCCTCTCTCAGAGTTCTAGAAGGGGCCCTATGGAATTCTGAGTTATATCCTGAACACCCCTCTGCAGCTTGAATTCCTCTCTACAATATGAATTGCACACTGGAGAAGGTGTTGTAAGGACCATCATGATTCTAGACTGACTAAAAAGAAGACAGCAATAGGGGATACCTACAGAAAACAAAACTAGCTGTTGGATATAATGAACTGTGGGTGATTGGGCCTCCATCCACTTTTGTTCTTCCCATGAGCTGTTATTTTATCTTGATTGCTAAAAAAGGGGGAATATTCCCTGACTCCTTGTTCAATGTGCCTATCAATCATTTTTTAATTAAGAAACATCCAAAATATAGTTAGACCCTCCATATAATGTATAATATCTTTGGGTACTTATAAATTCTGGTAAGACAATTCTTAAATGTATAGATATTATATATGGGTTAAATGATTGTGACTAATATATTAACTTCCAAAAGAATTAGAGGAGGCTTGTCTGAAGTTAATGGTAATTATTCTCTGTAAGATTAAAATTAAGAGACTGGTCCTCAAAATTAGTAATTTTATTAAATCAAAAGTAATAGAAGAAAAGGTAGAAAAAATAGGAGAAATATATATTTAAGTTACTGGCACATTAGTTTGCAAAATCTATGGCCACCATTTTTGACCCCCTATAACACCTGGAAACATGGAAGTTGAGAGTCCTTCACCCCTCTCTCCATTTATCAAGCCTATTCTCCTTCTATTCTCATAGGTGAGGTCTCAGGAGCCAATCGTGATTTTCTATTTTGTTTGGGCCACCCAGTGGGCAGTGCTTAGGAAATACACTTCTGTCTTGCAATATTCTTGGATGCCCTATTCCAATTTTTTGGCTGTTGCTCTGCCCTCATGACTAAATTTATTCAATTTATCCAAAATGCCCTCACACAGTCTTTACTTCTCACCCTAGTTCAAATTTATGCCAAATACACAAGTTGTTTTGAAAACCCATTTTGGTTGAGATCAGCCTCATCCATGGGTTTTGTTCTCATGTGTACTATGGGAGGACACCAGAGTCCTCATGGCTCCCTGGCGTTCCCAAGGAGGCTTACCTTTTGTTCCGGTAATTCCTCATGTCCAGAAGACTGGCCTCTGACACAGATTGAGGTTAAGTCTGTCCAACTGAGAGCTCCAGAAGGAGTCATATCAATGACTTTATAAGAGAGGACTAAAGAAGCCAGAGGGTCTTTTTAGAGTTTTTTGGCTCCCAGCTTTCTTGGGCTGGAGATATTTCCTACATTGGCCACTTTTGGCTAATGAACAGAGACAAGCATAGAAAACAGATCAGCTAGAAACTGCCAGGTGATTATGTGACTATCTCTCATTTACTTCAACTTTTACTAATAAATAATTATAAATCAATATACAGTCTCCAGGGAATTTTAGTCATTAACACACAGGAGGTCTCTTCTCTAATGTTATCACAAACTCATTCCAACTCTCAGTCCATCTCTTCCCACAAAGATATGAGACATTGATCTCCAATGATAAGGAGGGTCATATTCCAATGTATTATATTTTGGATAACAAATAATTTTTGTTAATTTTAAAGTATAATATTATTATTATTATCAAAATTACTAATGTTGTCATTATTAGGGGTTCATAGGCTTCCTTAGTTATATACTTAATTGGGCATATAAGAAGGGAGAAGGTGTAGATTTATAGAGATCATTATTAAACAATTTAGTTTCTCAAAAGACTTAAGGGGAAGACAGATGAAATAACAGAAAAGAGGGCAGAGGTGAATATAAAAGCTTTGCATCGTCATCTGATAATGGTGTCAAGAATTCTTAAGTTGTCTATAAGTTAATGACAATAAGAAATCAATGACTTTCCAATTCCTATTCTGTGATGCTCTGTCACATAAAAACATACATTATTTTTAAAAGAAAAAGGAAGGGCAGACCAAGAGAAATAAAGTTAAAAAAAGTGATAGGACAGAGAGTTATTATGGAAGGGGGCACAAATGCTTATGAATGATGGAAAGAAAAGAAAAATTTTTACTTTGATTCTCCCTATACTAGGCCAGTTTGAACTGAATGAAATAGAATATAGACAGGATTAGCAGATGGGATTGTTAAGTCACTGTCCATGATATTTGAACATTTTTTGAGAAGAAAGTAAACCTATAACATAAGAAAAGAAATAATTCAATTTTTCAAATGGGGAAGGAAGTAACATTGAAATTTAGATTGTTTTATGGGAATTTTTCCCATGTATATATGTATGTAAGTGTATATAAATAGAAATATATAGATATGTGTATATGCATGTAGATGTTAATATATTTGTGCTTGAGTATATTATTATCTATATATGTACACATGCATGTATTTATGTATGCATATACACATATATCTATATAATTTGACTGATGTTAGGGAAAAGCTGTAGAAGACATCTAAAATACACATACATTTAGCAAAAAAACATAACAAAAAATCTCCAGCCATCCTTTTGGATAAAATAGAAAGATATAAGATAGATAAGAATACAGTGTGATGTATTTGAACCAATGGGAATAGCTGCCTCAAAGAGGGAACATTAGTGTTTTGATGTTATTTAAAAAAGAATCAACCCTTTAAAATCATTGTTCTAGAGAAGACTTTTGATATTCCCTTGAATAGCAAGGAGATACAATCATTAATAACTTAAAGAAATCAATTCAGACTATTCACTGGAAGTTCAAATACTGAAGCTTATGCCTTAAATACTTTGGTTACATAATGAGAAAATATTATTTCTTGGGAAAGACCTTGATGTTGGGAAAGAATGAAAACATAATGAGAAATGGGATGACAAAAGACTGAGATGGAAAAAAAAATTCATGGAAACAACAAACATGAATTTGGACAGACTTTTGGAAATAGTGGAGGATAGAAGGACCTGTTATGCTATGTATATATGGTCCAGAGTATCACAAAGAGTCAGATACAACTAAATGATATAATAAGAAGAGTTTGTTGGATTCTCTTAGGATTCTTTCCTGCTCCCCTATTCATATATTATGTCTATCACTGATTTGGGTAATGGATTAAATGATCAATTAAATAAAATTTCAGATAAAAATTTTAAAGCTAGAAAAAATAGTGTTTTGGAAAATAGAATAGAATAAAAAAAATCTAACAGATTAAAACATGAGCCTAAATCTAATAATAAAAACAACTAGAAACATTTCAATAGTTATATTATTCAAAGTGATTTTATAAGAAGCATCCTACTGTATACAATTATATTCAATTTTTAAGAAAAGGAACCTGAGACAAGAGAGTTTAAGAGACTTGCCAAGGGATACAAACTATTAAGTATCCGAGGCCATATTTTAACTCAGGTCTTCCTGATTCCAAGACCATCACTTTATTGTATGTAACAAAACAGATTGAAATAAGTAGAAATATATATTTTTTCACACAAGTTAAAAATTTCTCCAAATCAAAATTGATGAGAAATGATAAGAGATCAGTTTGTTAGTAGATTGGAAAATAGTTTTAATTTAATACAAACTCAATAGCATATAGGACAGTTTAAAAAAATGCTAATGACATCTTGATCTTGAAATGTAGGATGCCTAGATAAAGGGGGTTATGGTTCTATTGACCTTTGCTCTGGTCAGACAACATCTGAAGTAATATGCTCAGATTGAGCATATTTTAGAAGAGGGATGATAAATTGAAGATCACTCAAAATAGAATGACTACAATGTGAATAATCTCACAATCTTACCAAATGAGAAACTCAAAATGTTTAGGAAAAAAGAACCGGCGAAATTAAGACTCAGAGAGTGGAAGAAGAGTTATGGTAGTTATCCTCTAGTATTTGAAAGAGTGCCATATGGAAGATGCATTCAGTTTATTTTCTTTAGTTATAGAGGTCTGAAAAACCAAAATATGGAGAATTTGCAGAAACTGACTTGAATTTGTTGCTTGGGGTTTATTGCTGAGAATAGGGGAAACTTCTTCATAAATAGATATCCATGCAAAAAGATATGTAGTTGTAGAGCTTATTTTTTGATCAATGGAATATATATGGAGGGGTTGGAACTTTAAAAAAGGAATGGTAAGGCTTCAAAAAAGGAAGAGTGGGGGGAAATTTTGGCCAAGGGCATAGAGCAGAATTCAAAGTCTAGGAGATATCATGGGTACAAATACCAATATAAGGGAACCTAAGATAAGAATGAATTATAGAAAATAACTGAGTTTGACTATAACATTATATGTGAAAAGAAATAAAGGGAGATCCAAGAAAGTTTGATGGAAATTACATTGAGGAGGATCCTAAATATTAAATGGAGGAAATAAATGGTTATGAGAAGTGGTTTGATTTTTTTTTTGAAGAGGGGAAGTAATTTGATAAAATAAAGATATGTATTTATGAAAAACTGGATGGCTAACACTGTCATTTCCCCTTGTCAGACCATATCTATAGCTTTATACTTATTTCTGGAAACCAAATTTATGAAGGTCCTGAGATAACTGGTGTCCAGAAGAAAACTATAATAGCAAAACACATTGAATTCAGGTCATCAAAGAATTGGTAGAAGGAACCGGAAATGTTTAGCCTAGAGAAAAGATTTTAAAAGTAGCATGATAATTGCCTTCACATGCTGAAATGTTGTCATTTTGAAATGCCATTAGATTTGTTCTACTTAATGAAGGAAATAGGAGCAATAAATTGAAAGTATAAAAAAAAAAGTAGATTTTAGCCTGCTATAAAAAAAAAAAGGAGATAATTCCTAATGATGAAAGCTATAGATAAGTGAAGGAGAATATGTGAGTAGGCACTGAGCTCTCTTTCACTCAAAGTTGTCTACACAATACTAGATGACTACTTTTAAGAATCTGATAAAAGAGACTTTTGTCCTGATGAAGTGGACTAGTTAGCTTCTAAAGTCTATCTCAATTCTAAGATTCTGTGATTCTTTAATAGCAAAAAACCTCTAGCTACTTCAGTATATTTGAGAACTTCAGGCCTTGTATAATTCTACTGGAGATAACTGTAAGAATATTCTGTTAGTATTGATGAATCTCCATTGGCAATCTAAGTTTGGAACCTGGAGAAGTACCAAAATGTTGGGAATGCTCATATACTATTTTGATTTTTAATAATAAAAAAATTATATTCTCACTCCTTGATACTTGTAGAGAGAGTAAATATTTTCAAGATTCTGAAATGGAAAAACATACCTGTTTCTCTGATTCCCAATCATAGCCAGATGATGAAGAGAGTGAGAATCTTTGACCCTTTAAATAAGAACCCAGATGTTAGAATTAATCACTATTTAGCTAAAGGAAGTGAATAATGTGGGATAATGATTGATTAGTGATCAATAGAATTATAATAAATATATTGTATAAGGATATTAAAGAAAATTAATGCATTATTAAACTGAATATATTTGATTATTTTTTAAACTATCACTTTCTATAAGTCGGTATTTTGAAATAGGATGTAGCTCAAAGACTGTGTAAATTGAATTATCTCAAGCCCATTCATAGTTAAAACTCTAACACCAGAGATAATGTCATCCCCACCTCCCTTAGCAGGGAGGGGAGATGAGTTACCCACATGTGACAATAAGTAACAAATCAAGAACAAGGGACAGCCCTTTGGGCAGTCCAAAACAGTGTGGAAGCTGCCGTTTGTCCACTTGAATTAGAGGTGGACCTCCAGGAAGTGACGAAAGCTGCTGCCCTTCAAATATTATGGTAACTTCCTGTTAAGGCAGTTGGCCCTTTGAACTTGGTGCTGAAGGATCTCTGCTGAGACCTCAGGCAGCTTCCCCTCTGAATTGTCACGTGGGTAAGTTAGGCTGACTCCCTTTCACCTACCTTGGTGTTTCCAGAACCTCTACCTCAAGGAGGTTTCTTTGCCCCTCTAATTGCTAAGGCCTTGTGACTAGTAGCCTAGTTTAATTAGCCTTTTAACCCTCTCTTGGCCGGACCACTGCTGGGGTCCTAGCCAGCCTCTCCCTCTCTCTATTTCCCTACCTTCTACCTTCCCATATTGTGAATAAACTACCATAAAATGCATTCTGACTTGGGTCTATTTTAATTATGGAATCAAACTGAATTTGATTGATTCCTGGCGACACCTTAAATATAATATCCAATTTTCCCTCTTACAAGACCTCACTAGTTGTCATATACTTTCTACTTAAAAGCTGCTGGGAAGTGTTACTTTAAGAACCATATCGTCAGAAGAAAACCAGTTTCCCAATTAGGTCCTAGCTGTTCAATTTATTTAAATTCAGTTCAGATCAATATCCATTTAGTAAGCACCTAGTTTGTATAAAGGAATTTTACCAAAAATGGAGGCTATAAAGAAATAGAAACTTTCATTTTTTTTTGGCTAGGTCAATAACTTAGACTCATGCAGAAAGACTTGTGTTGTGTATAGCTTGTGTATGTGTGTGGTTTCCTTGATAATGTGTTTTAAATCTCCTCGCAAGCACAAAGCAGTGTCAATGATATGCCACAGTGTGCTTGCAGAAAACATGCATTTTCCCCCACCTGATGACCCATGTGCTCAGAAAATTATCCTGTCAAGGGAAATTGATCTGTTCTCATCTGTAAAATGAGGGGTTTGGACTGACTGACTACCTCTACTCCCTTCCAGCTCCAGAGGGATGATCTGAGTCACTGGCAAGTTTTTTAGTCTATATCAAAACAACACTGCTGAGTATACCTGAAATAATATACATCATTCGGAATGAAAATGCTGAACACAGTGGAGCCTACTTCTTATGCAGACCATGCTAGTCTTTCCTTTATGCCTTTGATTTTGTGGATTTTTTCCCCTAGTTTATTCAAGGGCAGACCAAAAGTTAGCATACTGTAGATCCCTCTTCATTACAATCCAGAGCCAGGAAGTTAGTTTCCAATTTGAATTTACTGACTTTCAGGGTAATGAATGCACATCCCACAGCAACTTGATAATCCAAAGAGCTTCTCCTGTTTACAGGGTTGGGAGGTTTGGAAATTAGAGATATGCAAATATGCCCTGCCAATGTAAGACTGTGAGTGAGACAAATACACTTTCTACCTAGAATTGGCCACATTTGCATTTGAAAGGGGGCAAGACCTGGTTAAGCAGAGACAATTACCCACTCAGAGTCCAGTAGGCCTCTATCAGTTCCTTCAGCCCACTCATCTCCATGGGGAAGAAAGGTTAAAAACACAGTTGACAGAACCCTGAACTTAATAGTAGGGATAAATAAAAAAGATTTTCAGAGAGAATCTACTTGCCATGGATGAATCCAAGTTACTTTCTCAGATAAACTGTATACGGTACTTGTGTCCTAAAATAACTGGCATATGTGCTTACTGGAGCATTCTATGATATTTGCAAGATTGAAGAGAATGGGAAAGGTGGAACAATGTTAGAGAATAGGAAATTTATCTAGTTGTCAAACACGGGAAAAAAAACACATCCAACAATTCACAATCCAGAGAGATTCACTTCACTTCTTTGGATGGGGAGGGAGGAGGTGAAACAGGGAATATATATATATTATATATAGTATGAACAACTATATATATATACATATATATATATATATATATATATGCATATATATATAGTTATATGGAGGGAGGAGGTGAAACAGGGAATATATATATATAATAATGTTGTTCATACTATATATACAGTATGAACAACATTATTATTAAACAGCTAGAAAAAAAGGATATTTTCAGAGGCAGCTTAGAACCATGAAGAACAAGACATATCAGAGTAAGTATGATTCCTTTTGTGACAAAATTGCTATTCTAGTAGATCTGAGAATAAGCTATTTAAGTAATTTTTTTGAAGCTCTTCTTCAATTATATCATAACATATTTGTGAGAAAAAAGATAGAGGGATAGTTATAAGACAATAATAATATTAGATGAACCAGGAGTCAATTTTCAGTGGAATTTATGTCATCTTGGGAGAAAGTCATTGATTCAGATTCCCATGATTCTTATCTTGACCTACTTAATATTTTTATCAGTTACTTGGATAAAGATTTACATGGAATGATTATTCAATTTTCTTCTGACACAAAGATGAAAGACATAAATTAATCATAAGATGACAGTCCAGAAACCAAACCAAACCAAAATACTTTAATGGACTGAAATTGAGGTGGAAGGAAATATATTGAATTCAATGGGGATATATGTAAAACTTTAAATTTGAGTGCAGGTTGAAGACATCAAATTGAAAAATAGAATTTGAGAATTCATTGTTAGACGGTGGTTGGGTTGATGGGAAAAAAAATCTGGATTTTTTAGAGGACTTCAAGAATGATATGAAATTTTAAAAAAATGATATGACACCAAAGAAAGAAAATTCTGTCTTTGGCTATGTTAAGAGAGACATGGCTTACTCCAATAAGGATATCGTAGGCATAGAGTAGCCATTCCTAGTCTGTTCATACTGTGAATACTATATTCAGTTCTCAGTACTATGTTTAGAAAAAAAGCTATTGGCAAGTTGGGGAGATATCTAGAAAAGGTCAACCCAAGTGGGGAAGAAAGGGAACAAAAATTATCACATACTTGCTTTGTGCTATTGTGCTTGGTATTTTAGAAATATCTCATCTGATCCTCATATCAATCCTGGTGATATGATTATCCCCATTTTATATTTGGGGAAACTAAGGCAAATACAGGTAAAAGGTATCAAATGGCTTGTTCAGTAAATAAGTATCTGAGTACAGATTTTAATTAAAATTTAAAATTTCCCAGAATGCAGGCACAACATTCTACTCTAGTAATGGGCAAACTACTGGGCCAGATGCAGGAGGGGTGGGAGGGAGTCTGAAATGTTCTATCCAATTGCAACATTATTCCTAATCTGACAAATATGTCAGATACAATACTATGAAACTTTGAAAGAGTTGCCTTAGAAACAGCCTGACAGATGAGCATTTTCTTTACTTTGGACCCCTCTTTAAAAAGTTTGCCCATCACTGCCTATAACCATCCTATAATAATAGCACTTGCTTTCCATGTTTGTTGTGAATATCTGATGAAATAATATTTGTGATGTTATCAGCATCATTTCTGGCAAATAAAGAACATTGTATAAAATTTATTATTATTATTATTATTATTATTATTATTATTATTATTACTATTTGCTATACCTAATCACTGGCTAAAGTCAAATTGAAGATGTTCATATCAATTTCTTTTAATCATCAGCTCAAGAAAGTGAATTTTTAGATTGGAAAAGATTCAGGGGGACATATGATTTCTGACCCCAAGTAACTAAAGGGCTGATATGTAGAAGCATTCGATTTATTTGTTTGCTCAAAAAAGACTTAATATGAGGGGAGGGATAGAGTGAGGAGGAGAGATTAACATGAAAAATTTCCTCATGAGTGGAGCAATTAAAAGTGTCTGCCTTGTGAGTTAGTATATTACATTTCACTAGAGCTGAGCCAATACTGATGATTTACTGATTGTGTTGTATTGGGAATTCAATTTCTGTTATAAATAGATAACCACCATGGTCCATTCTCATTTTGAAATTTTTGATTCCTAAGGTATTTAGCATTATCACATTAACATCTTGGGTAAACTATAAATATTGATGGAGAGGATCAGGGGCAAAGAAATCCCACTAGAATAAAAGAGGGTGAGGGAACTTTATGATATAATAGAAAACAATAAACTTATTTTCATGTCTCAATCTCTTATCTCTGTTTTCTCCAGCATATCCTCTAGATAGCTATAAAACTATTATTCCTAAAACGTAGGTGTGGTCATATCATTTCCTAAATAAAGAAGCTCCAAAGTTCACCATTGCCTTTAGAATGAAGAGAAAAAATATCTTTTTTTACACTAAGAAGCCTTAATGGTCTTTTTCTAATCCGTCATTCTAGATTTATTCCATATGATTTCTATTCATGCAGTCTTTACCTCAGCATAAATCTTTCCACTTTTTTAACCCATTTCAGGACTTTGTATGAGTTCCCTCCCTGACCCCCCATTTCTGGAATGCTCTTCTTTACCTCTTTGGAATCCCTAGTTCCATTAATGTTCAAAACCACAAGCTGGTAATTTTTTCCTACTCTTTTAATTATTTTTTTATTTGCCAAGTATAATTTTGTATTTACTCAGTTCAATATCAGGAGATGGCCTAGACATGCTATTCAGTCTACACTAGGATCTTACCCTCTTGTGCTCCCCCATTTTTTAAAATTCACTGCTCAATAGTTAGAATATTTCTACCCTGTCATACTCTATGCCCATGATTCTGAAATACTAGCCTTCATTGTATATATATTTTATTCCCCATTCCACATTGACTCATATTCCCAACAACCCATACACCACAATGCTGCTTTCCAGATATACCCATCCCTTCTAGTTCTAAGAGTGAAAAGGGGGTTTTATGGGTTCAATATATTGAAGATGGCCACCAGAGGATTGAACTATTATCAATCCTCAAATAAGAATAATCTCAAATCAAAATTGACTTTTATGGAAATTTATTTACATGAGAGGAGAGAGAGGAAGTATGGAAATGAGAATCTATCTCACTGATTAGTCCACGTGCAACAGTCTCCGTCACAAACCAGCAAAGCTCACTCAGGTCCCCTTCACCAAACCAGAAGCAGTCTCACTCACTCCCCTCCCTCTTTGGAAGGGCCACATATATATCACTTCCAGTGTCTTCCCTTAGCCTTCCTGTCCAATCACAATAGACGTTTTCTATGAGAAGGCAGTCCATTGATTCTGATTGTTACTCACTCTAGCACATGTGGGTTAGGATCTCCCAGAATTGGAAGGTGCTCTCACCTTTGGTGATTAAATCTAAAGATGGGCAGTGTAGACTTAATTTAAGTATCACACAGTGTGTACTCTGTAATTTCTGTTTCTTTGATAATTTGTTCAATTTCTAGTAATTTCACCTTCTTCACTTCTGAGACATGGCTCTTTCTTGATCACATGTTGCTCCATACAAATTCCCATTCACTGCTACATTTTCCCTCTTACCCCACCCCCCAACCTAACTCTTTGGTTAGGATGAGAGAGTACAAAAATTCATTGCTTCCCATTTTTGTTTTGTGTGACTTATTTAGGCGTCACCATCCCAGGGAGACTCATCACAATAAGTAGTCATCAAAGCATCACGTGTCTTAATTTGCCACCATGGCATGTGAGATTTCTGAGCAGTGGAATTCAAGGGATATGATGTATAGGTACTGAAGCAAAACCCTAGCCAATTAGACAATCTTAAGGGAGGGTTTAGACTGAGCTTAAAAAGCTAGCCCAGGGCTCTTACATTTTGGGGGCTTATGAAAAGAGCTTTCTCACAGCTATCCAGGTTATCTATGTAAGTCATCTCTGACAAGTGGTATAGCATTTGATAGTCTGATGGGGACCTTGCTGGACTGGGAAATTGGGAACTCAATCACTTGGGCTCCAGTCCTTTCCTGAAATCAAGCTCTTTCTTTGCCTGTCTGGTCTTAATTTATCTAGCCTGATCATGTGGGTAACTTGGGCCCCTGGCCTTTGAAATGGACCAGGGACCATGGGGAATATAGGACCTGATGAAGCACATGGCTAAAGACTTTGAGTTAGGTTGGTAAAATTTTATTCTTTGTCTATTCCTTTCTCTTTACTACTAAATACTTATAATTTAGTATAAAAGTCTCAAATGTTAATTTTTATTCATAACAATTTCCAAACTGCCTTTATAACCATCAGTCAATAAAATTCTTCCTTTGGGGCTCATTCAATACATATTTGATCATCATATTCGACACCTTAAGCATTCTAGTAAGTGCTGTCTACTTATATCCAGTGCATTTTCTTTTTCTTTTCAATTGATTGCTCAAGGGATTCAATGCCTGGATCAGTGGAGAAGTTCCTGCCCAACTCCCAAAATAATACTAGGTAATTATATTGTATAGATTGATTCCCCAAAACATTAGATTTCCAGATCCTTAAATTATTTATCATATCTAACTATATTTTATAACTATTTTAACTTACTTAGCTATAAGTAAAAATATTCAAAAGCTTGATCTCGCCTTCACACACATTTATTTTTCTTCCAATTTCATGAATTCTACAATTCTTTTGTGTGATCATAAACTGTTTTTTTTTTTATCTTTCCATATTAGAATACTTTCTTTTCTTTTTTTATACTCAGTGTAACCACCAGTCCTTCTATTACTCAGACCTTTACTAGGACATCACCTATGCACTAGCTACATACTTCTCATTTGCTCATCTTGAATATTTGATAAGCCAATTCAATTCTTTGTATCCTGCTCTTGAGACTCTTCCCCTGTATCCTATCACTGATCTTTCCAAATTCTGATCTTAGATAACTAGTCATCTATTAACTTTGTTTCTATTCAAACATCCCTGAATAAACTTAGAAAAAATCACACAAATCTGCTAATTTCATTTACTGTCAAATTGTTATCACATGCTATTAATTGAGCTCTAACTGAGGCAAGACAATGTTTTTACATACCTCTTTAAATAATTTGCTACCCAAATCATCATGTTGGAATTTCTTTAAAAAAAAAATCATTACTTAAACCTCTCATTTGTTGCTTCCATCAACTCTCTCAGCTAAGAAACTTGCATTAATATAAAAACAATGTGTATCTCCTTCTTATTCTCTGCTTTTCATTCATAACACTCAAATGTCTTCTTCCACTATCTCTTCCTTTAATCTTGTTTCACAATGAGTGGTCAAATCTTTCATATGCAGAGTGAAATAAGTAGAACTGGTAGAACATTATTCACAGTAGTAGCAATATTACATAGTGGTCAACTGTGAAAGACTTATCTACTCTCAGCAATAAAATGATCCAGAATAATTCTGAAGGACTTGTGAAAAAATAATCCTATCATCTCCAGGAAAAGAACTGTTGGAGTCAAATAAAGATTGAAGTATACTATTTTTTCAGATTAGTTTATTTATGTTTATATTTGAAATTAGTATCCTATTATGATAATGATCAATATTGGAGTGTGTTGTTCATGATAAAAGAAGTATAATACAGATCAATTTGCTTACCATCTCTGAGAGTGGGGAGGGAAAGAAAGAAGGAAGACAATTTGGATCTTACTTTTTCAAAAAAATGTATGTTCAAGATTGTTATTATTTGTATTTTTTTAAATGGGTATATATATTTTTATTTTTGAAGTATTTTTTCACAATCAAAATTTTTTAAACTTTTTATTACATGTAATTTAGAAAATAAAGTTTTTTTTAAATAAAAAAGGAATAAAAAGAAATTGTTCTTTCCAAAGTTACTAATAATCTCTTAATCATCATATCTAATGATCTTTTTCTCAGTCCATATTTTTCTTGATCCCACTGCAACCTTTGTCCCTTTGATCAACCTCTTTTTCTTAATATTTACTTTTTTTTAGAGTTTTGATAACATTAATCTCTTTAGGATCTTTTCTTATACATATGGCCACTCCTGAGTCTCTTTTCTAGATCTATATCCAAATCGAACCCATTAGTTGTGGATCAACCCCAATGATCTGTCCTATTCTTTATCTTTTCTCTCTTGAGTATTTGGCCTGATGACATCATTAGTTCCCCTATATTCAATTAACTTCTCTCATGCTGGAGATTTTCACTTCAGCTTATCTGACACTAATCTTTCTGCTAACCTTCAATCTCTCATCTCCAAGTATCTATTACATATTGTGTAAAAGCCCATTTTTTGAACCTGAATTTATTTTAACTTTGGCAACTAGTAAAGACTCAAATTTATCTCTCTCTCTCTCTCTCTCTCTCTCTCTCTCTCTCTCTCTCTCTCTNGACTCAAATTTCTCTCTCTCTCTCTCTCTCTCTCTCTCTCTCTCTCTCTCTCTCTCTTATATATATATATGTGTGTGTGTGTGTGTGTGTGTGTGTGTGTGATTCTTTCCTTCTCTCCAGCTTTAAAGAAATCACCTCGTGCCAGGTTCCCAGCAGAATAGCTCACTCCAGCCCTGCTGGCCTCTTTCACCTCTGTAATATCACAGAGAGAATTTTCAGTCAGTCTCTTTTCAAACCAATGACTTAATCCACCAACTTCCAATTTTCCGAATGTCTTCTCAATCAATTGTCACCACGTTTCTCAGGATTTTCAGAGGAAAAAACCAAAGCCTCCAACCTCTCAGTGTGAAACTCCCAGAGTGCCTGTTATTTTTCCTCAGACCCCAAGGGTTCTCCCAGAATTCCATCTCTCTGATTTAGTCAGAATTCCATAGCAAATGTAAAGGATCTCTTTGCAACTCTGCAGCTCACTCTATGCTGGAAACCTTATTCTTGACTAAAATTTATTCCTATGCTTATCAAAAAATTTTGTTATTCCTTAGCTTATTACCAAATAACCTGTTACATTACCTCTTTCTACATTTCCCTCTCCTTACTATTACTACTTTGATGTAATAAAGCTACTAAAACTACTAGCAGCCTCATAATTTAATTTTAACTATTACATAATATGGAACAAAAGTATTATTTAAAAAAGAACCCAGTTTTGGGCTAAATGCTAGGAATAAGATAGGTAAAAATTAGGCCCTACCTTCAAGAGTTCAAAATTTAAGAGGAAAGATAACATGAAAACAATGATATATGAACAAGATATGTCAAGAATAAACAGGAAATGATCACTTTAAGAGGGTATAGAACTGGTTTCCTATAAAAGGTGACATTTTAAATTGGAACTTTCAGTAAACAAAGGAGGCCAGAGGCAGAGAAGATTAAGGAAAATGTGATAGGCATAAAAAACAGGAAGAAGAAATTCTTGTGACTGGGGTAAAGAGTATATTGTTCTAACAAGTATAAAGAGGTCAGTGTCAATGGATCAAAAAATATTTGGGTTTGTAGAAGAGGTGTGTATTATAAGTTAAAATACAAAACAAGCAAACAAAAACTAAGAATTTATGGAGAATTTTGAAAGCCAAATGGAGGATTTTGTTTGATATCCTGGAACTTATTGGAAGTAACAAAGGATCAATATTAATTCCCTGAGAATTTGCCTCCAAAAAGTGAATACTACTGAAGGATTGTTCTCAGTGTCTTCTTACTCCTTCCTTCCTTCCCTCCATCTTTCACTAATATTCTACTTGCTCAGTTCTTCAAAATAATATTTTCTCATAAAATAATATTTTCTCACTATTCAAATTAAAATCTCTGAATAATTTATAAACTTTTTTTGTACATATTGACAGATCTGCAGAACAGGAAAGGGCATTTCCATCACCTTAGAAAAGTAGTGATCATATAATCAAGGGAAATTTGTCAACAATTATTAGGCCAGTCAATGCTTCTGTTTTCTTCCTTTTTCTGTCATAATTTGCAGTTGAAAAGGATAAGGTGATTGTTTTGTCAATTCGGGCAGCAGGTTGCTAATGTCACAAGAGCAGAAGGTTCTTCATTGAGAAAAAGATTTATATGCTTTTGTTTCTTAAAAATAAAAAGGCTATATTCATTGGAAACTGTGGATGAAAATTCCTGAATCCAGGACTAGTTACAATAATGAAATCTAATAAAATTTATTGATACTGAAAGCAGGAAACAAAGAGGGCTAAAATAATTTATATTTGTTTAACAAAATAAATATTATCTAAGATCAAGATGTGGTTGCACAAACCTGGGGGTATAGTTTAGAAGAGCTGAGTTTGATGTATCACTTGAGTTTGGGAGTTTAGAGTTCAATTTTGTTATGAATGATTTGGAATCTACAATCTAGCATCAGTATGAAGAGCCATATAAGTTGATAGCTAAAGGGATGCTTATATAGAATGAGCCATCCTAGTTTGGGAAAATCAGTGTGTTGTGCCACTTAGGAATAAGGTCAGATCTCTGAGTCACCACTTCATTTCCAGCCTACATAAGAGAGAGCAACTTATTCTCTCAAAATAAGTAAAGTAAAGAAACAAAACAACAGTAACACACGCAAAAAAAACCTATTTAGATGAAGGCTAAAAGAGGGGATGATATAAGATAAATTAATTTTAAAATCTAGTTTCTTAAATTTTAAGTCCAAAAGAATAAGCCACAGATGACCTCAACTGTCTCTTTATATAAATTATATCAGAAAGATACATAGATTTGAAATAACTTGCCTAAGGTGACACTTGTCAGTATAAGAACTGGTATTAGAATTTGGCTTCTCTACCTCTTAATCCTATGGCTTTGTTTAGCATACTAGACACTATAATAAGACCTATAGTATCCTCTGGGGAAGAGATTTAAGAAAAAATCAGAAAAACCAAGCTGTGCTCTTAGAGATCTACTGTATGTTGCTATTCAGTTATTTTTTTCAGCTGTGTCCAACACTTTGTGACACTATTTTTAGGATTTCTTAGCAAAAATACAGAAATGGTTTGGTATTTCCTTTTCTATCTTATTTTACAGATGAGGAGACAGAGGCAAAATACTTTGACTTATTCAGGGCTATACAGTTAGTGTCTGAGTCTGGATTTGAACTCATACAAATAGATCTAATAGATTCTGAAAAAAGTGATACCTTGGTCTTCTCATTGCCAATTTTAATACCTTCAATTTCTTTTTCTTTTCTAGTTGCTACTGCTAGTGTTTTTAGTACAACGTTAAATAATAGAGGTGATACTGGACATCCTTATTCACTTTTTTTTTTAAATTTTTTTAAACCCTTAACTTCTGTGTATTGACTTGTAGGTGGAAGAGTGGTAAGGGTAGGCAATGGGGGTCAAGTGACTTTCCCAGGGTCACACAGCTGGGAAGTGTCTGAGGCCGGATTTGAACCTAGGACCTCCCGTCTCTAGGCCTGGCTCTCAATCCACTGAGCTATCCAGCTGCCCCCTCCTTATTCACTTCTGATGTTATTGGGAAGGCTTTTAATTTATCCCCAAATGTAGATGATGCTTCCTGATGGTTGTAAATAAATCCTGTCCATTATTTTTAGGAAAGGCCCTTCTAGTTCTATACTGTCTAGTGTTTTCAGCAGCAATGAGTATTGTATTATACCAAAATCTTTCTCTGCATCTCTTGAGATAATTATGTAATTTTTGTTGGCTTGCTTGTTAATGGGGCCAATTATAATGGATGGTTTTCCTAATATTGAACCATCCTTGCATTCCTGGTATAAATTCTACCTGATCATAATGAATAACCCTGTTAATCACTTCCTCAAATCTTTTTGCTATTATTCTATTTAAGATTTTTGTATCTAGGTTCATTAATGAGATTGGTCCGTAGTTTTCTTTCTCTGTTTTTGATCTGCCTGGCTTTGGGATCAGTACCATATTTGCGTCATAAAAGGAGTTTGGTAGAACTCCTTCTTTGCTTATTTTCTCAAATAGTTTGTATAGTATTGGGATTAGCTGTTCTTTAAATGTTTGATAGAATTCATTTGTGAACCCATCTGGCACTGGAGATTTTTTCTTAGTAGTTCTGTGATGGCTTGTTCAAATTCTTTTTTTTTTATATTGGATTATTTAAGTATTCTATTTCTTCTGTAAATCTAGGCAATTTATATTTTTTTGTAAATATTCATCCACATCATCTAGATTGACATATTTATTGCCATATAATTGGGCAAAATAGTTTTTAATGATTGCTTTAATTTCTTCTTCATTAGAAGTGAGATCTACTTTTTCATCTTTGATACTGTTAATTTTGTTTTCTCTCCTTTTTTAAATTAGATTAACCAGTACTTTGTCTATTTTATTTATTTTTTCAAGTACCAGCTTCTGGTCTTATTTATTAATTGAACAGTTCTTTCACTTTCACTTTTATTAATTTCCCCTTTAATTTTTAGGATTTCTAATTTAGTTTTCATCTGAAGATTTTTAATTTGTTCTCTTTCTAATTTTTTAATTTGAATGCCCAATTTATTGATCTCTCCCCTCCCAAATTTGTTAATATATATACTCAAGGATATAAATTTCCCCCTGCATATTGCTTTGGCTGCATGACATAGATTTTGACAGGATATCTCATCATTGCCATTCTCTTCAATGAAATTACCAATTGTTTCCTTGATTTGTTCTTTGACTTACCAGTTTTGAGAATCATATTATTTAATTTCCAATTAATTTCTGATTTGCCTATCCATGAACTCTTACTAATTATTATTTTTTGTATTACGATCTGTAAATGTTGCATTGATTTTTTCTGCTATTTTGCACTTTTTTGCCATGATTTAATGCCCTAGTACATGGTCAAGCTTTGTGAATGTACCATGTTCTGCTGAAAAGAAGGTGTATTCCTTTTTGTCCCTATTTATTTTTCTCCACATATCTATTAACTCTACTTTTTCTAAGATTTCATTCACAACTCTTACTTCTTTCTGATTTATTTTTTGGTTTGATTTATCTAGATCTGATATAGGAAGGTTCAGGTCTTCCACTAGTATAGCTTTACTATCTATTTCCTCCTTAAGCATCACTAATTTCTCCTTTAGAAATTTGGATGCTATACCATTTGGTGCATACATGTTAAGTACTGATATTTTCTCATTGTCTATACTGACTTTTATCAGGATGCAATTACCTTCCCTATCTCTTTTATTCAGGTCTATTTTTATTTTTACTTTGGCTTTGTCAGATATCATGATTGTGACTCTTGCCTTATTTTTCTCAGTTTATTCCCAACAGATTTTCCTCCAGCCTTTTGCCTTTATCTTGTGTGTGCCTATCAATCCACTCTGATATTTCCTTCTGTTTTATGGGTGAATTCATCCCATTCACATTCAGAGTTATGATTATGTAACATGCATAATCTTAAGGGGGGTGAACTGCATCACAGAATTCCACAGTACCCCCTAGAACTCTAGGAGAGGAGGCAGTTGGGACAGTTAAAATGTGGGTATAAAAAGCAGGACACCCAGCTTGGCAAACTCACTCTTTGGGGAACAGAGGCAGCTGAGTGGCTTGAAAGGGGTAGGAATTATTTCTTCTCAGCTTGATTATCTCTAACCCAGGGAGCACAGTATTTCTTTGCTAAATACTCCATACTGACTATAATCAGGCTGTGAGCACTGTGACAATACCTTGTAAGCAGTATCCCAGCCAATCTCTAAACAATTAGAGATCTATAATCAAAACTACCTTTTACCAACTTTAGTTGTTAATATTAGATTTAAGAGAAAGTTTAGATTGTGAGGAAGTTAGGGAGAATAGTTTTATTCAGAGGTATTCCTCTTAAGGAAGGATTACTATTTCTGACAGCATCTTGAAGATATTACATAGTTTTACCTCGCCCTCAATCCTTGTATTTATCCCTCCTTCTCTGTTTCCCTGAATTAATAAATCCCTTCCCTTGTTAAGATTGTGAGGTGTGAGGTGTTGTATTTTCAGGCTTTAAAAGCCCAATTCATACATTACCTAGGCTAAATCTCCATCCAGACAGATTCTGAGTATAGCTTGTGGGAAGCCGTTCTATGTATTAAAGCCTTTGGAGAAATAGGATCAAATTTAGGGCCTGTTATCTGGATTCCCTACGCGACCAATCCAGGCTGAGGCAGTCTTTGTGTTTGGTCCTGGTCACCTGAGCCCCAAAATGCTCTGGTACCAGCAGGTAGGTTAATCCAAAATCAACTTGATCCCTCCAAGAAGGCTATTAGGAGTCATTTAGAAAAACAGAGTCTGTAACAGATATTTTATCTGGATCCCATTACAAAATCATCGGCAAGTAAAACTGTGTGTATGATTTTCTGCACTGCATGTCAGGATGCAGACTGAATGGGCCATCTAAGATAAAAATCTGAGGCTCCTCTTTTGACTCAGTCTTTGATCCCCACCTTTCTTACAATTCTTATTGGAGAGCTTTGAAGTGGCAGACCAGCTTCTATTGAGTTGATAATTTCCTCCCTTGATAATTGAAGAAGCCTAAATCTTAAACAAATGCTGATTCCATATTCAGATTAAAACCTGAGTCTTTAGTCTGAATGCAGATTTCAATTTTTGAGCATCTCCATAGGATATTTCCTCTCCCAGAATTATCCCCTGCTGAATTGGGGTTTGGAATTTGACCATTTGCCTTTGCATCTGTATTCTTTAGACTTCAATGGATTATGCGTGATTTATTGCCCCTTACCAACTGTGACTTCTTTTTACTTGAAAAAAGTATATAATAAACTTCCATGCCCACAGAATTCGGAACAGCTTAGGCTAACCACTAGTCTGGTTGTTCTCATTTTCTTTTTCCTGTCTTATCAATCCGACGCCATAAACGCCACTCAGAACCCTCATTTTTGCATGTAGAGGCTGGTCCTCTATAATAGCTGTGATCCAATGATCAAGAAAGTTGCTTGAAGACATCCTGAGAAATTTACCTATCTTAGGCTTAAGGAATATAAAAATAAAAAGAGCCAATAACAATAATGAGAGCCAGAAACCAATGTTATGATAGAGGGGAGATAGAGTCTATATGGGTGAGACTCTCTTCTAGCTTTCCCCTCCTGCCAAATATACCCTGGGAGATTTTGAGGGGGTGTCACACCAAAATTGGGTGACCTGGATGGTCATGCCACCCCACAGGAGTTGGGGGCAAGGCTTCTCTATAAGATGAGGTATGTGGTACCCCAATCCAATTCTAAATGAGGCCAGGGTTCATGAAAGCTTCCCCTGAGTTCAGTCAACTTCACAGCGCGTGGTCCAGCTTCAAGATGGAGGCAGCCAGACCAAGCTGTTATTTCCCTCCCCCTCTTTGTCTCTCAGGCACTTTGGAACGCTATCTGAATAATGAATGGCTTTTATTATTCGCAGTTTAGGGGTTAGGGAAAGGGGTGAAGGGCCGAGGGATTTTGGGGTGCCCTCTTCTCTACTTCTATGGGGTCCATCACTCAGATGGGAACCTTTGGGGTTCCCACTCCTAAGTGTCTCCTGTCCCTTCTCCTTCTGTTTCTGTTTCTATCCTTTTCTATAATTGCAAGTTAGACTGGAAAGGGTCTCTCAGCAAGGTTGAGTAATGGGAGAAGGAGCCTAAGAAATTGCTCCCAAAATGGAGTCCAAACACTTTGCTCACTTGATAGTTGAAATCTTGCTGGGTGAGATGTGAAAGAATCTTTGACCAGGGAATCAGTTTCAATGTCCTAAGAAAGATCCTCAGGAAGCCCTCAGAACTGGATATGAGCTGGGATATCCTCCTTAGAACCTGTCCTCCTTCCTGGTAGAACCTTCTCCAGAAGACCTTTTTTCTCCTCCCTTTCTCTGCTTCCTTTGGAACATTTCCCAGAATCCTCTCTTGTCTCAACCATCACCAACTGTCAGCCACTCCTTCTTTGGCTCCTTTTGTCCCATTCCCCTTGCACAAATCCCATCCTTGCAGTATCCCAGTTTTGTGTAGTGGAACTTTTTCAGTCCCACTTAATTCATGCATCACTATTTCCTCCTCCTATCTTATGTTCTCCATCCCTCCAAAATAATAAATCCTTATCTTTTCTTATCACTATACTATTTATCTATCTATTCCTATTCTAAGAGAGGTTTTGGAGAGGTTGGTAGGGGGATAAGGGTTGCAATTTATATAACAATATTTACAGGGTACAAAACAATTTTATAATACAAAAATTTTCCATTGAACATAATGTCTAAGTTTACAGTATAACAGTTTTCTTACCCTTAAATTCTTCTAAGTTATTATTTAACCCATCTATGATTTTAACAGAATTTTAACTTGTTTCTACTTTTAATGTATGTCTATCAAATAATTCAATGCAACTATCTTATTATTCCTAGCTGTTATCAAATTAAGTTTAAACTACCTATGTTTTAAATGCAATGTTATTTTTTATATTGAGAAATGATTTTAGTATATTAGTATTCTTAGTTATCTATCCAATACCTATATTTTATTCTTATCCTTTCCCTGCCACTAGCTTGCTAAATTTTTTTTAACTTCCCTAGCCCTTTCTACACTTTCCCTATGTCTAATGTCCAAATTATCTTCTGAATTGTTAGTATGCTACAGTATCTACATGGTTAGGGACTATTATTTACAATTCTACTCTACTTTTCGAACCTATGTAAATAAATCTACATTATTTACACTATTATACAATTATAGAAGTATTAGTTTTGCATATCAACATTAACCAGACAAGAAAATCACTTGATTTAAAAATTAAAATCAAGTAAAATTTTAAAATAAAAATAAAAATAAAAATGATTAAAATCTTATGTAACTTGCAACTATTTACATTATAGACATATATACATTTTGCATTTTCACAATCTTCAGACACTCATTTATTTACATGAGGTCTTGACTAGATATCAGTTTTGTGTTGTGTTTTATGTTCTCTTTATGTACTATGCATGCAAAATACTCACTCTTGTTTTCAAAGTTGTCAATTTTCTTCATGTTGTCTGTAGATTTCTCTTGTATCTTGATGGTACATACTGTGGTTGCATTTTCCTTAAAGTGTGAGGTTAATTTTTGTTTTTCTGGTACCATCACATCAGTCTTACATGAATAATTTCTTTCTGTTCTCTTCTTTGTGCAATTGTCCGTTTTTGCAAGGTTCAAAGTTCAAAAGTTTTTTCACAATGTCTTTTCAAGTACTCTTTTCTTGCATCTTTCTTCTTGGTGATTTTTACAAGTTTTTTTCTTGATGCTTTTCCCCTTCTCTGTTTCTCCGTCACATGTTGTCTGTCGTCATACATGTTTTTGGACGGGCTCTCTGGTCCTGATACAGGAACAGTGTGGATTGTGATACTTTGTCAGTAATGTCAATCAATTGTTTCTATATGTGTTTTGCAATGGTATTGTGTTTTGCAATGACTTGGCTAGGTTTTGTAGATCAATATCCACTTACATATGCTTTCCTTTTGGAGGGGTAATGTTCTCTCTTGGTGGAACTAGACATCCAATATTTCCTTGATTCCATTTATATATACTGTTTTCATTGCTACATTCTACTCCACATTTTGTTTATAATTCTGTATTTAGGTTTTTCTTTAGGTATTCTGTACTTTTGATGGATTAATCATCTAGTACATGTATGAAACATAGCCACTCATGTATTTCCTTAATGCCTATGCCTGGTCCTGTGATTACTGGTACATTTCCTTCTTGATATAGTCTTTTCATTTCCTCTTCATCATCAGAACTTATGTCATCAGAGTCTGTGCAAACAGGGTATGGTTGTGATGGCTTGGTATTAATTACATCTAATGCTAAAATTGCTTCGATGTCCATATCTGCTAAGTCATTTTATGGTAGCATACTAGTCATGTGTGGTTCATTATTTTCTGTCTCTTGGTTGACTTGGCTCATGGGTTCGGCTGTTTCTGTTTTTTGATTCACTTGAATCATTAGAGCCTCTTGCTCTGTATATCCCATGTTCTCTTCCTGTTGTAAAGTGACCACTGTTTGTTCTGGCTTTGGACCCTCGGATTGCAATGCATTTTGATCTTGCAATGCATTTACATCCCCTATATTGTTGTTTCTGTATGGCATTAACATGTTGTTAACTTGATTGTTATCCTGGCTTGACTGTATTATTTTATGGATTGATTCATTTTTCTGTATGAATGATTCCTCTATTTGGTTATCTCTTAAGCATTTAGAGTTCTCTCCAGATGGAAGCTTTGCTGAAGTAACATAAGATTATAAGTTTGGAAGTTTTTGAATCAAGGTTTTTCTCAGAGCTTTTTTTAGCTTAAAGTCTTTTACTGTTGGGTTTAAGTTTGAATGTCCTAATATGTTAATGAAATTCTTTTCTCTCTTAACCTTTTCATGTGCCAAGTCTCTTGGAAGTTTGCTTCTGTCAGTGCTTAAGGATAATTCTCTTTTCTTTCCAATGGTCTTTACGGTAAGTTGTTTGGCAGTTTCTTTCTTATCATTGCCTGTCTGTGTGTGAAACTGCTTGGAACATCCATTTAAGCTTATGTCTTGAACTGTAGCATTGGATTTCTCATTATGTTTGGTTTGAAGTCTGGTGTAAATACATTTGTATTCTTCTCCTTTCTCTTTGAATTATTGTCTTTTATCCCATAAATTGTGTTTTTGATTTCTATTACATCCCTGATCATTTGATTCTCTTCTATCTGATTCCTAGATTTAATCTTTGCTTTTCCATGTTCATACTGTATTTCCATGCCCAAGTCTCTTATATTATGGTTTTTATGTCCTTTCCCATTGCCACACCTCTTGGAATTTCCTTTATGTTCCTGGGCTCTTTCCTGGCTTCATAAGGTATCATGTTTTCCTGTAAGTATTTTTTTGAATAACATGGTTTTTCGCCCTGCACTATGTATTTTTGCATAGTCTTCAGGTCAAGAGTATGCTGACTAGATGATGCAAAATTGTGATCAAAAGATTTTTTTTCTTTTTTGTGAGTGTTTTATCTAAAATTTGTGCATGTATTATTGTAATTCCTTCTTTTATTGTTGTTGTTAAGTTGGGCTTTGAGGTGACAATTTTTCACTATATGCCCTAATTTCCCACAAAGAAAACACTATATTATTATTAAAGTTATTGCTAGTTTATCTGGGTTGTTGGTACTGAGGTCTGGTTTATATGCATGCAGGGCTGCTAGGTTTTTTATTTCTTCTAATTCTTTTTGTTTGATGGTAGATTTCGGCTTTTAAAATTGCTCCTTTAAATCTTTTATGATACCATCTTTTTCTCTAATGGATTCTTTGTATTCCTTGGCTTCCTGATTTCCTGAGTGAACATGTGCAGCAGTTTTACATAGGTCTTCCTTACTTAATGATTCCCATCCTGAACAATGCAAATTAAAGTAATTGGTAGAGAACTGCCCTTAATAAACTTCCTCCTTATGTGCTGCAAGTTGGGTTCATTTAAATCTTGGAACCCCAAAATAATTTCTCCAGCTTCAACAAGCCTATCTAAATATTTTGAGGGGTGCTCATTTACCTCTTGCCTTAACTTTTCAAATTTTCCTCAGGAATCAGGATGTTTAGCAAAGGATTTCATAGCATCTACAAGATCTTCCCTAGCTCTTCTTAGGTATAATAGATTTTGATGACTGTTTAATTCTAGATCTTCATAATATTGTGGCCAAGATGTTAAGTTTGTCTTCCTACAGGTCTCCTCAATGAATTGTGCTTTCTCTGCTGGTGTAAATAATTCAGAAAGAAGAATTTCAATGTCTGAAAATGTGGGATCAAAAAGTTTTAAATGCTCTCTTAAATTCTTTTATGGCCTTGAAGGGATTTAAATAAAAGGCAGGCATTTGTTGTTTTAAGGTGTCTAGATCTGCAGCAGTGAATGGCTTATGTCTTTTTATATGGAGAAATCCATAATCTGACTGCAAAATTGTGTGATCAATAATTGGTAATATTGGTACTGCTGGTGCTGTTGCCTCTTCCTCTATTTTCTTTGCTATTTCTGTATTTGCCTCAGTTGTTTGTATTGCTATTTCTATTTTGCTCATTGCTGTGATCCCTTTTCTCCCCTTCAATTGAGCATTCTCTTCAAGTAACTTTGTTTTCTCCTTTTTTAATGTTATCCTCTCTTCCTTCCTAGGAGAACCTCCACTGGAAGACCTTTTTTCCTCCTCCCTTTCTCTGCTTCCTCCGGACCATTTTCCAGAATCCTCTCTCATCTCAACTGTCACCAATTGTCAGCCACTCCTTCTTTGGCTCCTTTTGTCCCATCCCCCTTGCACAAATCCCATCCTTACAGGAATAAGCTTCCAACAGTGGAAGTTACTAATTTCTATGGGATTATTCCCTTTCTGCTAGCCAATTTAGCTGATAGCTAAGTCAAAATAGCCTCCATTACTAGACAGAAAGGGATTCTGTTAATAACAGTGATCAGAAGTAGCAACTGCCAAGGAGGGAGAGTAGAAAGAATTCCATCCACTCACTCCCCTCCCCCCTTCTAGTTATTTGCAGTTTGGGGCTTGAGTCCTGCTGTGACACCATTGCTAACTGGACCCACCTGTGTATTCTCCAACATTTTTATTTCCTCTCCTAGTCCTGTCCTTTCTTCTTTCGCTATTTCCTTCTATTCCAGTGGTTTATTTTTAATCAGTCCCCCTAATCCCCACCCTTATTTTACTTTAATTTCTGCACCCTCCCTTTTTATTCCTTTCTTTTTTTTAGGATTATCTATTAAATTCCTCTCTCTCTCTTTCCCTCCCTTTTTGTACTCCCCGCCCCACTCCTACTTAGTTTTCCCCTCTCAACTTCCCTTTAGTGTAAGATAGAATTTGATAACCCAATGGATCTAGATACTCCCTATCAAAATTGATTCTACTGAAAGTATGGTTTGAGTATTACCTATTAGCACTCCCTTCCTGTCTTTCTTATAACAATATTCTTCCCCTCCCCCTCCAATGTGCCTCTTTGTGTGGTGTAGATTATACTAAATTTCTTATTCCTTCAAATTTCTCTTTGTGCCATCTTTTATTCCTACCCTTTTCTTTTCTTTTGTATCATCTTAAACAACTTAATACCTCAATCTCTACCTATGAATAATTCTTCTCACTACAATAATAGTGAATATAATTTTTTGAGAGTTACAAATACCATTTTTCCATATAGGATTATAAACAATTTGACTTTATTGAAGCTCTTAAAAAAAAAAGAAAAACTAATTTCCCCCATTCTTTCTTATTTGCCTTTCATTGTTTCTCTTGGTCTTTATGGTTGCATAGCAAATGTTCTATTTAGTTCTAGCTCTTTTCTTTACAAATATTTGCAAATCTTTTATTTTGTTGAATGTCCATACTTTCTCCTAGAAGTATATAGTCAATTTTGATGGGTAGATGATCCTTGGTTGTAGACCCAATTCTCTTGCCATTTTCTATATCGTATTCCAAGCCTTGCAGTTCTTTAGTGTGGAGTCTGCCAGATCCTGTGTAATCCTGATTGGTGCTCCTTAATATCTGAATTGTCTCTTTTTTCCTTCTTGTAGTATTTTCTCCTTAGCTTGGAAGCTCTTGAATTTGGCAATTACAATCTTGGGGGGGGGGGGGTTTTGATGATATAATGTAGAGGGTGATCTATGGAATTTTTCAATGTCTATTTTGCAGTCTTGTTGAAGAACATCAAGGCAGTTTTCTTGGATAATTTCTTGTAATATGATGTCAAGATTTCTGTTTATTTCCAGGTTTTCAGATAGGCCTATGATTCTCAAATCATCTCTCCTAGACCTGTTTTCCAAGTCAACAATTTTCTTGATGAGATATTTCCTGTTTTCTTCTAATCTGTCATTCTTTTGACTTTGCTTTATTCATTTTTGCTGTCTTGTGAGATCTTTGGCTTCTACTTGACCAATTCTAGTTTTTAATGACTGATTTTCAGCTAAGATCTTTTGATTTTCATTTTAAGTTTGGTCTATCCTGCTTTTCATGCAGGTCACTTCTGGTCATCAATTTGCTCATCATTTCATTTGATTTCTGGGCTTCTTTTTGCAAGTGGAGAGATTCTGTCTTTTAAACTGTTATTTTGTTTTTGAACTATTTGCCATTTTTCTTGCCAAGTCTCTTCTATCTTTCTCATAATCTCAGATTTGAGCTCTTCAAGAACTTGTGACCAATTTCCATTTTTTAGAAGGTTTGTATGTGTTTTCTTGTTTGTCATCTTCTGCTCTATCCTCTTCAATCTTGAGTTTTTCTGTATAAAAATTATCAAGTATTAAGGTTTTCTTCTTGGTTGTTTTGGTGGTTGTGGATTGTAGTTCTTGGGAGTTGGTGATCATTGCTTTGTTTCTCCCCAGTAAGAAGTCTGAGTGAGGAAGGTGGGTGATCTTTGTATGGAGCTCCAGAGAGGTTTTTGCCCTGAGGCTGCTTTTTGAGTCTCCCTGGCATCTGCTGTGAGCAGCCCCTCTCTGCCCAATCTCCGCACCCTATCTCCATGTTTCCTCAGCCTCATGGCTTTCCAAGTCTTGCTGCTCTTAGGGACAAGTCTGTGGCTTTCACAGCCTGTCCATAAGAACTTAGAACTGACATTGATTTAAGAAAGAATATCATTATTTTTATTTAAAAATATTCAATGGAAGAAGAGATATCTTTGATTTGTAAGTTAAAGAGAATCTTCCTAGAAGTTGAAAAAAAGTTTGAATTAATCTTAGAACAAAAAAATTATTCAGGTGATATGCACATTCATGGGGAGGTCATTTATCTAGAGTTAATAGAACAAGGAAGGACATGGAAGTTACCATTTAAGAATTAGCAAAAAGTGTTATCATAGGGAAGCTTATGTGATGTAAAATGATGATCCACAATTCTGAAGTTAGATTAGGAGCAGATCATGTTCAGCTTTGATTGCTGGCTAAGAACTTTGAGCTTATTTTTTTTTAGAAAGTGAATCATCATGGAGGACTTTAAGTGTCAGTCTCATAAGTCTTTGCTTTATTTGATAAATATTGAGCAATCATAGAAGATTTGGGGCAAATGTTCTTATCAGAAGCATAATTTATAAATCATTGATGTAAGTGTTTAAAATGGAATGGATAGGTGATAGATTAGAATAGGAGAACAGTAAGAACAGTAGTCCAGCTGGAAATTACTTGGAGATGTGAAGAAAGATATTGACAGTGGTAATGGGAAGGTATCTAATACATGTAAAAGCTATTAATGAGGCTGAGTAATTTTATGAGTAAGTTGATGGGAAATAGATGATAATGAATAAAGCATATAGAAAGTACATTACATAGAGGGCAGAAATGAGAGTCAGGGAGACAAGTTCAAAGACTGCATCAGAATATTACCAGTTGTGTCACTCTGATTAACTTAAAATTTCACTTAAAATCTAAATTTTCTCATATATGAAATGGAATTCATAATAACATGTGTCTCTTATGGATCAGATGATCAATTAATCAGTTTATAAACCTCTATTAATCATTTATTATGTGCCAAGAACAATTTTCTAAGTGTCGAGAATCTAAAAAGAGGCAAAAGATATCCCCATACCCTCAAATAGCTCATAGCCTAATGAGGAAGACAAGAGATGGAGTGTATTGTTTGTGGAATAGGCAAGAGACCAGTCTCATTGGATTGAAGAGTATATGCTAAGAAGTACCCCAAAGAGATAATAAGGGAAAAATGCTTGTATAAAATATTTTTAGTTTTGCTCTTTGTGGTAGCAAAAAATGGGAAAATGAGGAGGTGTCTATCAATTGGGGAATGGCTCAATAAATTGTGTCATATGTTGGTGATGAAATATTATTTTACTAAAAGGAATAAAGAACTGCAAGAAATCCATGTGAACTGAAATGACCACCAAGAGTTGATGCAGAGTGAAAGGAGCAGAACCAGGAGAACATTGTACACAGAGAATGATACATTATGGCACAATTGAATGTAATGGACTTTTCTACTAGTAGCAGTGCAATGACCCAGGACAATTCTGAGGGATTTGTAAGGAAGAATGTTCTCCACATTTAGAGAAAGACCTGTAGAAATGGAAATACATTAGAAAAATATGTGATTGATTACATAATGTGATAGGGATATGATTAGGATTTTGATGTTGAAGGATTGCTCTGCTGCAGATATGAATAACATGGAAATTGGTTTTGAACAATAATACATGTGTAACCCAGTGTAACTGCTTGCCAGATTTAGGAGAGGGGAGGAAAGGGCAGGGGAGGGGATCATAAATCATGTAACCATGGTAAAACATTCTAAATAAAAAAGGGAAAAAAGTAGTAAGAACTCAGAAGAATAGAATTGTAGAAGATAATTTTGTTAAGAAGGACTTTTAGTGCAAAACATAAAATTTTGTTTTTGATTCTAGAGACAATAGGAGGCAACTGCATTTTATTGACTTGAGGAAAAGGTGGAATTTTAAAATCTGAGCTTCGTAAGTACATCTAAAGTTAAAGGGACTGCTATGGAAGAACATCCAGCATAGGAGTCAGAGAAAGTGTGAACAGATAGATAGGATGACAGTTAGGAAAGTGAGATGTTTTGACAAAGGAGAATGAAGAAAATATGAAGAAGAGAGACCACAGAGAGATCAAGGAGAATCAGGATTTAGGAAATGTCATTGGATTTGACAACTATGAAATCATTAATAGTTAGTGTACTCAAAGGCATTTGAAAGTGTTAAAGAGTCATATAACTGGTATTACTAAAATCAATACATCCAGGAGGCTAGAAATATTATTGAAAAAAATAAAGAAAAAAAGTGTTGATTTTGGAGAGAAGAAATTGGGCAATAGTGTTCCATTTCAAGAAATACTCCTCATAGAAATATTTCCATTCAGAAGCTAGTAAGGAAGATGTAATACTAGGGAGAGTATCTAAAATTGGATATGACTTTACTATCCCTAATAAAGATAAATGTTAAACCTTATATTGTAGAGCTCATCAATACTAGACAAGAATATGAGCACAGAAGAGAAGAGTTTTTTAGGCAAGTGATTTAGATAATTCTTATCTTCTGAAGAAAGGAGAAGAGAAAAAAATCCAGAAAAGGAAACAGAAGGAATGACTGGAAATATAGGAGAGTGAGTTAAAAATAGCATCATAGAAACAAAGAGAGAAAAGGGGATTTTCAGGAAGAAAGGATGACAACAAGATGACAAACTTGCCAAAGACAAGTGGTAATGAGATATGTATTTTGGACCTCAAATTCTAGAAAATAATTTTGGCTTAATGGATTAATTTGGGGTAAATAAATTTGGGTTTAAAAAAGAATCTTACCCTTTGACATAGAGCTCCCCCTACTGGGCTTGTGCCTCAAAGAAGTAAGACATTTTTCACATATATAGCATATTAAACTGTTTAAAGCAATAATTTTGTGGAAGAGAGGAAATGAGTGGAAACAAGGAGAAGGACAATACATTTTGCAATAGCTAAATTCTGACATATTCTTGAAATGCAATAATACTGTGCCCTAAGAAAGAACAAGGTCTTGAGGTATAATGGACAAAGAGCTGGCCTTGAAGCCACCAAGTCTTACCTGTGACATGTGTGTGATCTTCTCAGTGTTCTCAAAAGTCTAAAAATGTGAGCTGCAGAGATAGCAATCTATACTGATAAAAGGAGTTTCTTTACCCAGGAGATCACTATACTCTCTATTAAAATCTCTTTTTTTTCTTTTCCCTTTCCTGCTCTTCCTTATCTTCTGCCCTCTTAAGAAATGATAAATATTAAAGAAACAAGAATGAACTTGAATTAATGCAGAGATAAATAAACAGAGCCAAGATAAAGATACACAAATGATTACAATAATATCAGTGAAAAGATACAAAAAGGAACGCAAGCATTATATAATTATAGCAAAACTAGTTAACATTGGTTGGAATTGTTATTTAGTTTTGGTCATAATGTCACTGTCATTTTCATTATTTTGCCAGTTTTTGATTATTTTTGGCCTTTCCTAACATTGTAATTTTTCATTGTAATTTTTGTAATTGTGATATTGCAAAAGATGGAGTACCTCCTCATTTCTTGAAGGGATGAAGCTATTTCTAAATTAGGTCTTACCTGTTTCCAACCTGCCCATACTTCCTTTATCTAGTTGGATGCCAATGATTTAATTAACCTCATCAAATTATTCCTTTAGCCAAGAGGAAATAAAATGATCCTCAAGTCCAGGGTACTTTCTCTGCTGTTTTAGGGCATTTATGCTTTTTCATACTGGATTAAAGGTTATTAGTATAATCTTGAGAGCTCAGAGTCTAACATTCTGACAGAGATTTAGCTCTTTTGTGTGTCTAACCTCCCTGGTCTCTTTCTTTAGGTTTGAGGAAAAATCAGGTTATGGAGAACGATTACATAAAGGAAATAAGTAGAGTATAATACTGTTTTTGTAGACATAGAGAAAGAAGATTAACACTAGAGCAGACCTTTTTCATTGTTGGTGGAGCAGGTGGAAAGTATGTATGCTTCTCCTTTTGTTTGTATAGCAAGGAGACACAGTAGATAGCGTACTGGACCCTGAATCAGGAAAAAAAATGTGTGTATATATATGTATGTATATATACGTTGAATCTAATATAAGACACTTATTAGCTATATGACACAAGTTAAATCATTAACAATACTCTGAGACTCAGTTTCCCCAATGTAACATGGAAATAATAATAGCACCTTTGTGGTGGGAGAAACACATCCAAGTTGGTAGCAAGTTGAATCTCCCAAAAATGGGAGATTCAAACTCCATTAAGTCCAGAATTATGAAAATAATTTTATCTGAAGAAGAGGTGTAATACTCTCAGGGTTGATGGATAAACCCAAAGGCAAGGAGAATAGGCTCTCTAGAGTATGGAGTAGCATCTCTGCTGTAGAGTGGCAGCTTCTTCACACTGTGGATAACGGGTGGCACCTTCATTATCATCTAGGGCAGGGGTCGGCAACCTTTTTGGCCGTGAGAGCCATAAATGCCACATTTTTTAAAAATGTAATTTCGTGAGAGCCGTACAGTGCTCCCAGTGCCGCTCCTGTAACAGCACCTGAAAAAAATTGACTTTATGGCTCCTGCAGAAAGAGCCATATCTAGAAGGCAGCTGGGTAGCTCAGTGGAGTGAGAGTCAGGCCTAGAGACAGGAGGTCCTAGGTTCAAACCCGGCCTCAGCCACTTCCCAGCTGTGTGACCCTGGGCAAGTCACTTGACCCCCATTGCCCACCCTTACCAATCTTCCACCTATGAGACAATACACTGAAGTACAAGGGTTAAAAAAAAAAAAAAAGAAAGAGCCATATCTGGCCCTCAAAAGAGCCAGATATGGCTCGAGAGCCATACATTGCTGACCCCTGGTCTAGGGGTTGATCAACTCCCATTCCAAAGAAATACCACCTTCCCTGAAATCCCTGGGAAATGGGCATAGTCACATTCAGGTGAAGACCTGTTTTGGGGGTTGATGTTGAGGTGAATAAGGAGCGTGACCATGTTTGGGGGATTCTATTGGAATGCCAGTCCCCAGTTCTCAAGTGCCTTGTTCCCCATTGTCCACCTTGTCATCATTTGTCAATGTGGCAAAGGTCTCACTGGCCTTCTGGAATAAGAATATGGGGGTAGGGAATGCAGTCCACTGGAGGGTCACTATATGTAATAAATTATATATTACAATTCTAGACAGTTATAATCTAAAGTAAATATGGAACAATATAAGTAATTAACAAAACAAATTAGGCCTAAAGCTGATGTCCAGTCTAGAATATTACAGATCTGGTACATAGAATTGGTAGCTCATAAATCTGCAATTCATGCTTGACTAATGCTATAACTACAGGTTTTGCAGTTGATGTTTAAGCAATACTAAATAATGAGAAATGCAAGATTTCAGAGTTTGAGGATCTTATACCCATTACTACCCCTCATGGTCTGCTGTCTACCCCTGTCACCTTCTTCCCTGGCCTATTGTGATGATTGAATGAGATCATTTTTGTAATGTCATCACATGGTAGGTACTTAATGAATACATTTTTTTCTTCGTTTCTAGTACCTTCATTCATGTGCAACCAATTTTTTCAAGTTTAACAGGAAAAATTTCTGGACAGGAAAAGGTTCCCATATTGGGCTAATGTTGCTGTTGAATTCTTGGGATCTATATTAATTGCTTTTACTACTTCTCTGTCTTTCCTTTAAAACCTGTTTATTATTACCCAATTGATAAATGTTCAAAGGATATGAACTAGCAATTTTTGGAAGAAGAAAGCAAGCAAAAAGCTTTTGATAGTAATGTAAAAAATTCCTTAACTCACTAATAATTAAAGAGATACAAACTACAACAATTCCCAGGTACAACCACATACCCATCTTATTGGCTAAAATAATAATAAAGGAAAATGACAAATGTGTGGAATCTGGGATGTGTGGAAAACAGGGACATTAATGCATTGTTTATGGAATTGTGAATTGGCCTATCCATTCTTGAGGACAAATCGATACCATATCCAAAGAGCTAAAACATTGGGCATATCCTGGATAAAAGCAATATTATTACTAAGTATGTATCCCAAAGAAATCAAAGAAAGAGGAAGAGCACCTATATGTAAGAAAAAAACCAAACAACTATTGATAACTCTTGTTTTTGTTGGTAACAAAGAATTAAAAACTGAGGATGTCCATAAACTAGAGAATGGCTCAACAAGTTGTAATATATGTATGTGAAGGAATACATTTGTGTTATAAGAAATGATGAATCCATGGTTTCAGAAAATCAACCACAACAATGAAAACAAATCAGAGGAGATTCAATGAATTAATCCAAAAAGAAGTGGGCAAAACCAGGAAAACATTGTACACACTAATAGTAATATTGTAACGATGAACAACTATGAAAGACTTAGTTACTATGATCAGTATGATGTTCCACCATAATTCCGAAGAACTAGTGATGAAAAATATCCCTCTCCAAGGGTAGACAGATTGCACAATGCATAGAATTCAGGGCCTGCAGTTAGGAGAACCTGGTTTAAAATCTGGCGTCAGACACTTCCCAGCTATGAGACTCTAGTCAAGGTAGTCAAATCCATTTGCCTAGTCCTTGTTATTCTTCCTGTCTTAGAACTTATACTAAGCTAGACGGTAAGGATTTTTTAAAAAGAAAATAAAAATATTGATCTCCAGGAGAAGAATTGGTGGACTCTGAGTGCAGAATGAAGCACATTTTATTTTTTTTTTGCTTGTTTTTTTTTTCTTTTGTAACATGGCTGAAGTAGAAATATATTTTGCTTGACTTTATATGCATAATAGATATTCTATTTCTTGCCTTTTCTCTGGGCAAGGGAGAAAGAAAAAAGATTTAGAATTGACAATACATATTTTAAAAGTTCTTAAAATAAATCTGGTATCTAGAAAAAGTCTACCTTGTGATTCAAAGGTCAGGATAATTTCAAGTGCCTTCATGGGTAAAAGTGAATATTTATTCCTTTAAAAGCTAAATCCCAGGATTTTGAATGTGGTTTGAGGTATGAGATTTCCTGAATTGACAACAATCTAAAAATAAAAAAAAAGAATCCATAAAATTTCCTTACATAGGAGGGATAAGTGGTTAATATGATTTAAACAAAAAGATTTTTCACAGAAACACACACACAGACACACTTATATATGTATTCTAAATTCAATTTTGTGTGTGAGAAAAGTAAGGCTCAGTGAACTTAACTTTCCTCTAAGTTTATAAAAATATCATTAGAGGAAATATTTTATGCAAGGATCTCTGATCTCAAAGTTAGAACTTCCTCAAATATAGCTCACTTTTTTTTATCGGTATCAAATGTTATAAAAAAGCTCAGAGATGGAAGATAGACTGAACATCATAAGTACCAGAGTTAAGATGATTGAATTATGGCCTTGAAAATTATATTTCATAAGTATTATTGTAATAAAATGAATGAGTGGATAATGCATTCATTGCTGATGTTCCAAGGTACAATGTAAATATGATAGTAGATAAGTAATCCAATTGTGATGAGATGATAAATGATTTGTCATGTTGAGTAATTAATGATGATGCATTTTTTTTCCTAGTAACAGTTCAAGAATTTCTGGACTTGGAAGGAGAAGTTGAGAAACTAAGATCATAGAGCAGAGGAAGCAACCAAGGTGGACTCTTCAAAAATTCCCTTTCAAACAAAGAAGTTTAAAGAAGGAATTTGAAAAAAATAGAAGAATAAAGACTTTTTAAAACTTAATATAATACTATAATTTTTTTAGGATGAGAAAAATCCCTCTATCGCTGCAGGTCAGCACCTTCTTTATAATTTATTATATTAGAGATTTGCTTAGAGCATTGGGAGTCTAGGCGGCTTGCCCACAGAATCAACATGTCTATGGAAAAGATTTGGATCTAGGTCTTTATGACTTCAAAGTCATTATGCTATCCTCTATCACATAAGCACTTATAGAAGAAGAAAGTTAAATAAAATATTAAAATTTGCAAAATTGAGGGAGAGTTCTTGTGATGTTTCATTTTTTTTCAGGAGTAGCTGGAGAGATGGATGATATAGGCCAGTGATGGTAAACTTTTTAGAACATTTTAAGGACCCTGTGCTGTGATCCCTCCCACTCCCCAAGAGAGACTGCTCCCACCTTGTGTTCAGGGACAGCTGGGGGTGGGGGAACCACCTCCAGCCACCACAGGACCCACCGCAAAATCTAGCCCTACCTGCCTATTGGGCTGCAACCTACATGGGGGTGGGAACAGGGGGCAGAGGAATTGTGGTTAGCCTCATGGTGAACGAAGGAAGAAAGTGAAGATCTTTTTAGGAGGTGGGGCCCTCTTCAATAAAATGGCATTGCTCCCCTTGGATTTTTAACAGATAAGACATTCCATTGCTCCATTTTATGCATTTTTTCTGACTTTCCCCAATGTCCAAAATAATCTTTCTTTTCAGCTCTGCTTATGGACTTCCTTGGATTCCTTTAACTCTCTACAAAAGTTATATTTCTTACAGTAGGATATTTCCCCAAATTCTCTTATTTCCTCTTAATTTTCTCTATTAGTTATTTCCATTTCTATTATTTTTCTCTATATATTTCTATACATATTTTCTATATATATATGTATATATATACATATACATAGATATTTCTATTAGTTATTTCCATATAGTTTCCTTTGTATTTTTGTTTACCTGTCATTTCCTCATTAGATTGTAATTTCCCTTAGGGAATGGATAGTTTTTTCTTTATTTTTGCCTTCTCAGCACTTAGTATAATGCCTGACACTTAGCTAATAAGGATTGGAGATCAGATTTGAACTCATGAAAATGTGTTTTCTTGGTCCCAAGCCTAGTGTTCTATCCACTCCACCCTCTAGCTACCTACTCATATGAATAGCATATTCCCATTGTAATTAGATTTTTGATTAATAATCAAAACTGGAAATGAGGGTAAGCCTAGTAATAAAGTATATTTCTACATAGGAATGTGATGAATTAACCATATAAAGATATTATCAGAAGATTGGCTATTGAGTGATACTCTTTTTCAGCTATAACAAATATTGATACGTCAGTAAGTAAAATCAGTATAATAGTATTAGGGACTCTGATGAAATCTGAAGTATTTCAATCAATGAAATAATACAAGATTAGAAAAGTCATTGCCTGAAAGATTAAAACAAAAACAACTTCAGATTTACTTTGGATAGAACAACTTTTTTTTAAATTCCCTATATATGAATGTATATATATATATATATAGATAGATAGATAGAGAGAGAGAGAGAGAGAGAGAGAGAGACAGAGAGACAGAGACAGAGACAGAGACAGAGACAGAGACAGAGACAGACAGAGAGAGAGCCTAAAGCAAAGAATAGATTAGAATTTAGTTGTTTTATCTCTCAGTTCAATGTTTATTCGATTACTGAACATTGTATTCTTGAATAAACACTGAACACGATAAGACAACTGGGTTGTAGTCTACTTCCTTCTCTGCTATATAATATAGTGGACTTATGTCACAAGGGACATTTGTATATACCCATCCTAAAACCCATTATTCTTACCCCATCCCTGTATTAAAAGTTATCTGTCTCAGATGTTTTATTACCTAACTTTGATGACTCTTTGTATTTATTGTTCTTGACCTCTCTGCAGATTTTTACATTGTCACTTCTTACATATTTTCTCTTTTTTTGACTCCTATGACACTGTTCTCTCCTTGCTCTGCTTTTATCCATCATACTGCATCTTCTCTGTTTCCTTTCCTAGTTCCTCATCTATCTTCATAATCTATGAGTTGTTATAATCTATTCATGCAAAACATTTTCATTTGGGATAGAGTTTATTTTTTAATGATCTGTATCATATTGCTGAGTAGTATATATTCCTGTATTTTTCCCCTAATGAAACAAAGCCTAATATAGGAATGATAAACTTATGGTCCAAGAATGTATGTTTTTATATGTGTGTGATGAAGTGCATTTTAATATAATTTATTTTCCTCTTTTATTTCATTTTACATATTTTACTTTTCTCTTTAAAAATATTATTCTGAGAAAGGGTCAGACATAGGCTTTGCCATACTGCCACAAAATTTTATGAAATTAAAAAGAAAAAGTTTGGGAATCATTTGTCTATGTTTTGTTACCTTTTTTCCAAAATATATTTGTTCAGTTTTGAAATAAAAAAAATATTGAATACAAATATAGGATAATTGGTATAATTAATACCCAAAGATTTAATTTTTTTCTATAGAAAATATTTAACTCAATTACTGAAGCAAGGTCCTTCTAAGAATATTTAGGTGTTATCTGGAATTCTTTTTACCTCCTAGTCATTTCAAGCTGCAACAACTTCATTGTGCTCCCAGAAGAAAATTAGTTCTCTGTAAATTAATGTTTTTCCCCTTCATCTCACACATAAATTGGATAATTATTTATTTTCTAGTGACTTCGTTAATTATGTGTTTTAGTATTCAATGTAGTAAAATTGTTCAGTTATTTGAACAGAGTTTTCATTGTTCTTTAATATTGTAAATATTCAAATTTATTGATTATACCATATTATATTTTAATGATACACAGTCACAGAGAATCAGAGTTAAAAGGGATCTTAGAGGTCATATGGTTCCAATGTCCTGTGTGAAGTAAATTATTTAGGGGACTTTCAATCCAAGTACAGATTCTAGCCTGGGCATCCCCTGGTGTCAGCGTGAATGCCAAAGTGGCATAGCCAACTACATGGTGGGCATCCCTAGAGAACAGGGAAGAGCCAGAGGAATGTCACCACTCAAGGACAGACAGCAGGACATTTGAAAGCCAGTAGACAAGGAAGGTTCTTCAACCCAGGTGGGAAGCGCTCTGGCACTCTCTTAGCTTTCAGACCTGCACTGGACGTTTGGCTCTCCAAGCTGTTCTAGACTTATTTTGGCCCCTGATATATTTGGCCTTAGCCAGCCAAATGAAGAATCAGTTCTAGTTATGCAGAATCCTCTTCATCTCTCACTCTTTTTCTCTTTTTACTAATAAATGCTTATAACTCTGATGCTGAGCCTCCAGAAAACTTTTTTTTTTAAACCCTTGTACTTCGGTGTATTGTCTCATAGGTGGAAGATTGGTAAGGGTGGGCAATGGGGGTCAAGTGACCTGCCCAGGGTCACACAGCTGGGAAGTGGCTGAGGCCGGGTTTGAACCTAGGACCTCCCGTCTCTAGGCCTGACTCTCACTCCACTGAGCTACCCAGCTGCCCCTCCAGAAAACTTTTTATTCATTACAATCTTCATTTTATCCATGTGGAAGCTGAGATCCAGAGAGCTACATTTGTTTACCAAAGATTTGACAGCCAATATCAAAGTCACGTTTTGAACTTCTGTTTTCTGATTCAAAATTCAGTGATCTTTTCATGATTCTCTATTGCTTCAAATTTAAATTGTTGTTAGAAGTAGGAGGGAGAGAATAAAACTGTACTCCAATATGTCCATTGAGGGATAAGTATACATAAAAATATATGAACAAAACATTCAAAATTGAAGGAATTAAATTTATTATTTTGCACTACAACTGACCCTTCTAGAATACTCTTGACACTCCCATTTATTTCTCCATTTTCTTGGCTACCTTTAAAATATAACTTAAATCCCACTTCTTACAGGTGACAATTCCTTTTCTTTAAAGGTGTTAGTGCATTCTATTGTGACTTTACTTTCTGTCTTCTCTATAAACTTCCTGTGCATAACTATGTTCTTATTTTCTCCTAATTAGATTATGTGCTCCTTGAGCACATTTTTTTTGCCTTTTTTGTATCCCCTGATGATTAACATTGAATCTTATAAAACAGAAGGTTTTTATTTTTTTAATAAAACCTAGTTGACTGACTGAAGTGGAGGACGATTGGCATGAGTTATTAGATATGCTTCGTTGTCATGTTTATTTGATTGTTATGTTCATTTGGATGACTTGATTTTAATTTTCTTTTCTTTTCCACTAGAAAGAAAATGTCACCCAAAGTAATTGAAGCCAGTAAAAAGGCAATTGAAAGTGAGATGGAACATCCTATTGAGGAAATCGAGTAAGTTAGTAATATTAGCTTGTAAAATGTTCAGAGATGAAATAGGAAAAAAAGAAAAGATTATATTATAAAAGTTTTAAATTCAAGGAAAGTTCATATTTGGTCATAAGAATAATAGGGAACTAGAAAAATGCTAACTACAAAGAATATGACAATTTTATAATTTTGATTTGGGAAAAAAATATTTAATCTGTTTGATGGAGGACAATTGGAAAAAGAAATGACCAGGGGAGTCAAAAATACTAATACTGAAATAGTTGAAGGAAAGGGGCAATGATCATTTTAAGAAGGGTTTTGACTGACTGAATAGAGATAGGAGTACACATATGAAATTTGTCATTTGATTGCTCATTTAGAAAGAATAAGAAGTTGAGGTTGGTATTAAGGAGGTAAATCTAGATGACTGAGAGGTTAGTAGTGTACTCAATCATATTAGGACAATTTGGGAAAAGGATAATTTAAGAGAAAAATAGAACAAGTTCCTTTTAGAGAAATGTTGACTGACAAAATCAAAAGATATCTATGATTCCAGTTAAATTTTAAAGCTTAAAAATAAATTCATTGAATTTTTGTATGAAAGAATTTAAAAACTATTTATAAGAGGATGATGTGAAAGTTTTATTGGAATGAACACTGAACATAGTTCAAGAATGTGACCTGATGACACCAAAACTCATTGTTTCAATATTTGCATTGAGAAGTATATATATAGTTCAGAAGAGACATAAGGTTTTCAGTCTCTCCTACCCTTTTTTAAAATGTATGGAATACTGTTTAGTTCAAGGTATTAGAATTTTAAAAAAGATTCAGGCTGGATACAACATTTTCAGAAAAGGGAGAACAAGATCATGAGTTAAGTACAAATACATACCATAAGAGAATTGATTGAAGGAGCTATGGAATTTTAAGTTAGACAAAAGGGCAGACATGAAAAAAATAATAAAATAGCACAAATATTTTAAGATATTCCATGTGGAAGAGATAACTGACTCTGATTATTTCTAGAAGTAACAACTAAGATTCAGGTTAAAATGATAGAAACTGCTTTAAGTCAAAGCTCAGGAAATCATGTTCTAAATATTAGGAAAATCCCACTATGAAATGGCCTATTTTGCTAAGTAGTGAATCACTCTTCACTAGCACGAACTACTCAGTGAAAGTTGGTAGGATCCTATTAGAGTGGTCTCAAGAGGATTCTTCTACTTCACATGAACACTGTCTTGAATTTCTGTTCAAATCCGGTGCTCATGAAATCAGATGACTTTTTTGCCTAAACATTTTTTCCCCAACATGGATTTTGATTTGTTTTCCTTGTTCCACCAAGTATCCAGGATTGCTCTTCCAGAAAGAATAATGGATGAACAATCCATTGACAAATATCCACACCTCTTGTATAGGGAATGTGCTCTCTTATCTCTATATAGTAAATTTGAAAACCTGGACTGAAAACACCCTTCATAAGAAACATGCGCTATTATTATCATTGTACCTAAATATTACTAAATCTAGGAGAGTCTCTAAAATTCACTTCATATGGAGTACTGAATAGCCATGTGAAGATAACACCAAATAATAATAGTCAAATTTTACATAGTGTTTTAATATTTTCAAAGCAATTTCTGAATATAATTTCATGTTTTTACTCAACAGTTCTATATTATAGGGGCAATTATTGCTCCATTAAACAGACGATTAAACTGAAACACAGGTTAAAGTGACTTGTTCAAGAACATAGGAAGTATTTGTCAAAGGCCAAATATGAATGGTAATTTTATTAAACTTTTTGATTGCAGGCTCAGCATAAAGGACTTTATAGGTAGTTGACCCCATGCTTTCGCGTATAATTGATCAATGATATTTTTTTCATTCATTTATTTATTTTATTGATTTCAACATAAATAACCATTATATTGTAAGTTCCTTGAAATCAGGTACTGTACAATTTTTTTAAACATTTATTAATATTCATTTTTAACATGGTTACATGATTCATGCTCCTACTTTCCCCTTCACCCCCCACACTCTCCTCACCCATGGCCAATGCACATTTCCACTAGTTTTGTCATTTGTCTTTGATCAAGACCTATTTCAAAATTGTTGGTAGTTGCATTGGTGTGGTACTTTCAAGTCCACACCCTCAATCATGTCCACCCCGACTCATGCGTTCAAGCAGTTGTTTTTCTTATATGTTTCCTCTCCTACAGTCCTTCCTCTGAATGTGGGCAGCGTTCTTTAGCATAAATCCCTCAGAATTGTCCTGGGTCATTGTATTGCTGCTGGTACAGAGGTCCATTACATTCAATTTTACCATAGTATATCAGTCTCTGTGTACAATGTTCTTCTGGCTCTGCTCCTTTTGCTCTGCATCTGTTCCCGGAGGTCTCTCCAGTTCACCTGGAACTCCTCCAGTTTATTATTCCTTTTAGCACAATAGTATTCCATCACCCACATATACCACAGTTTGTTCAGCCATTCCCCAATTGAAGGACATCCCCTCCTTTTCCAGTTTTTTGCCACCACAAAAAGCGCAGCTATAAATATTTTCGTACAAATCTGTTTATCTATGATCTCTTTGGGGTACAAACCCATCAATGGTATGGCTGGATCAAAGGGCAGGCATTCTTTTATAGCCCTTTGAGCATGATTCCAAATTGCCAGCCAGAATGGCTGGATCAGTTCATAGCTCCACCAGCAGTGCATTAATGTCCCAATTTTGCCACATCCCCTCCAACATTCATTACTGATCAATGATATTTTTTAAGTTTTTATTTTGAATATTTTCCTGTAGTTACATATTTAATGTTCTTTCCCTTTCCCTCAAGCCTTCCTAACCCCCCTTAGCTGACATGCAATTCTACTGGGTTTTATAGGTATCATTGATCAATGATATTTTATAATAAACAGGAAGACTGACAGTTTCTGCATTATGGGCTAAACTCAGAGTATTTGGAATTTATCTGTTCATATATTTCCACAATTTTATAATCCAAGCCCCATTTCTTGGTTACAGATTTGTGAAAAGAGGCATTTTCTTGCTGCTATAATAGAAAAAAATCCCTATTATCATATGCAGTTTTCAAATAAACTTTAATAGCATTCTTGGTCCATAAGAGTTACAAAATGCAAATTTCATGTGTATTTACATCAACTTATAAAAATTATTATGTAAATACATGACTAGGGAATTGATATAGAAAATGGAGATTAAAGATAAACAATAATAGCCTTCTAGGTGATGCTTAGAAGCAATGTGTGTAAATAGGTAGAAAGTTTTCCCCCTAGAAAAAAATAATAATAATTCCTTACCCAACAACTTCTAAATTTAAAATGGTTCCAGCCAGTTGGGCAAATCCTTTAGTCTGGATCAAGATTCACTTGAACAATGACATTGGCTATGGTCTATCAAGCCAGCAAAACAATCTCTAGGCAATCTCTTGCCAAGCTTCTCTGTAAATGGAATAATGCTCTATACTCTATAGTCCCACCATTTAAAAACTCTTCCACTGTAGTGGAATGAAATACATTTAAAAAACTTCCTTCTTTTTAATCTCTTTTCTGTATTTCTAATCACAAATTTTATTTTAGAATACTCCTTTTAGTCTGTTTTTTTAATTATTATAGATTTTTACCTTAAAGATAATATAAATTTTACTACTATCTGTATATAGTGATAGAATTATATATGTGTGTATATATATATATATATATTCATTTCTGACAAATATTGTCAAATTGATTATTTTGTCTTTGATATTGTCGTGTAATGTAGATCATCATTCATCCATCTCTGTCCATCCATATTGTACTATAATTTTGCCATAGGAGTGTGTGCAATATGAAAGTTTCCGTCACTTGTTCTCAGAGGTCAGGAACCTTGAATCTCACTCACTATTTGGGTTCTATCTACAAGACTTAAATGACAATTAAGAGAGGAGTGTGAATCAAACTAATGATATTTCAGCCTTCATCAACTGGACAAGTCACAGCTACTTTAATGTAGCTATACTTCCATGAGCCCCCAGACACGTCATTAATGTAGTGATATTGAATCTTCATGTACAAACAAGTTGTTTTCTGGACATCTAATAAATCCCCAAATTTTCTTAGAAATATATAAAATGTTTTTACATAGGTACTGAGAAGTGCACAGTTCAAATCTGTTTAGCTACCCAAACATCCCCTTTGGATAGGACAATAGATAACATTCTAAACTTATTTATCTAAGACTAGTCTTTTAATGCTGATGCAGACAATTTGGAGATATTCTGCACCTAGGAATACTAGTGAGGATAACAGATTTGGTATTTTCAAGAACTCAAGAGAATGAGATAAGACAAAGATTTCTATAGACTTAACATTCTTATTTATGTTTGGTTTATCACAATCATCAACAGCTATTAATTGTCTTGGATATAGCCATCTCATCACAAAGAATTGTGAGATAGAAAAATCACCATGTCAAGGGAAATGTTTTCAAATTGATTTTATTTTCAGAGGGGTGGTAAACTAAAACTCAACTCCTGAGAAGTAAGTTTCAAAAATGAACATACAGTAAAATGAAGTGTATTAAAAGATATATTAGTGCAAAATGAGGGGGAAGATTGGAAACCTGATTAAAAAAATATATAATCAGATTGCACATGTAAAATTATTTATGAAAATGGAAAGATCAGGGAGGAGTAGGCAAAATTAAAATGCATTTCAATAGCAAACCAGTTTTCATTAAATATTCATGTGCTGGACCCTGTCCCAAAGACCTTAAATATAAAAGCAGGATAAATGATATCTAATCTCTGTACTACAGATATTTATAATGTAATAAGTATATACAATGTATAACGGGGAATGGAAAATCTGTAGATGATCAATGTAGAGTGATGATAGGACATAGTAGACAAAGCCCTATGCAAAATCTTAAATGCAGGTTGGAGAAAAAAGAAGACACAAGTGTCATGGAATTCCTACTTAAAATGATGATTCTGGAAGGAACAAGTAAAAAAGAGGAAGAAGCAACAGGAACAAAATATATTTAAATTTGAGAAGTAGTTCATGGGTAGAGTAAATTTTCAGTGTGGAGAGTTTTCTGTGGCCTGGAAGACAAATCTCTGTGAAGATGTCATCTAATTTGGCCCAAAGCTAGTAGAAAATACAACATACATCCAGATTCACATATACAAAGACAAACTAGGAATATACTCAAGTCAACATGAATACAGATAAGAAGAATAGGAGAAAGGAAAAATTTCAGGGAGACATAAAACATAAGAAGAACAAATTTTAAGCTTGGACACAGAAAAATGAAATGTTGATCAAAGAGAAAAGTTAACAATTTGAAATAAATAGGGAGGAAGGAGTATAGAGAAGGAAAGATTACAGGGACAGAAGGACAGATTTAAGGGTAAATAATCCATTAAATAATATAATGGTAGATGTAAATGGTTAAACTTACCCATAAAACAGAAGATATTAGCCAAATAGATTATGAAGGAAAATCAAACTATATTATGTTTCTAAGAAACATATATAAAGTATCAAGAATCCAAACATCATGGGTTACAGAAAATCTATTCTGTTTCACTTGAAGACATGCACACCCAAAACAGGGATAGCAGTTATGATTTGAATCAAAAGAAAAACAAGATTAACTTAACTAATAGATAAAAACCAAAAACTACATTTTGCAGAAAAATAAGGTAGAGAACACATTAATCACATTGCTTTATATGTACTCAGTAGAATAGCTTCCAAATAACTAAAGGGAAAAATAAATTAATTTCAAGAAATTGAGAAAGGGATTATAGTGTGGAGCCTCAATTTAAAATTAGTACTCTAGTTAGCTAATCTTTAGTTAGTTAAATCTAAACAAACAAAAAAAGAATTAACAATTAGTGAATAAAAAAGGTGTTAATAGGGTCATGAATTAGTTTTATTCATGATGGCAAACAAAACAAAGAAACTTGGAATCTACAGGGATTCCCCTCAATTTAAAAATGGAGGAATAAGTTATGGCTGATAAAAGAGAAATGGATAGTTTCAAAGAGGAAAAAAAAAGGGAGACTGACTGAAAGAGAAGTGAATTTAAGATATATTTTACACTATATGATGAATGTTATAAATACAAACAAATTCAAAGCCTTTAATATTAAAATCTTAAACAATGATAGCAAGGGAAAAACAATCTAAAATAACAACTATAATGCAGGGACAAACCAACTTTGAAAGCTATAAGAACTTTGATCAATATCATTGAAATCCAAAATGTCTGAAGACCAATGATAAAACATATTATCAATCTCCTGACAAAGAGGTGTTGAACTTAGGTTGTGGAATCAGACATGTATATTATTGTATATAGACAAAAAAGGAATTTTTTTGATGTACTGGGCATATATTTTAATGTTAATCTTACTAGTATATTCTTTTTAAGATTGCATGCAGATAGAATTTTACTAATAATTTTCTGACATTTTGTGATTCATATTCTCTGCCTCCTTCATGCTCCTGCCCCCTCTCTGAGATGTCAGGATATATAATAAATGTTGTACATGTATTATCATGCGATATAGTTTTGCATTATTGATTATGGTGTGAAAGAAGCTAAATGTATATTGATACATTTATAATACATAGTATATTTATATATAAGCACATATATTATACCTATATATAATTCATATCATAATATATAATGTAAAATTTAAGTATAACTTCTACTAGAGGAAATAAAGTGAAGAATGGCAGAGTTCAATCTGCATTCACCCTCCATCAGTTCCTCATTTGTCCCTTGGAGTTGTTTTGCATCTTTGCTTTGCTAATAAGAGGTAAGCAATTCATAATTGATTATCATACACTATTCCTGTTGTTGCAAACAAGGCTTTCCAACTTCAACTCATTTCACTTTGCATCACTTCATATTATTCTTTCCAGGTTTTTGTGGTACAATGGAATTCCATTATAATCATATACCACAACTTATTTAGTCATTCCTCAATGATAAAGAACCTTAGCTTCCAGTTCTTTGCCACCACCACCACCACCAAAAATACCCCATAAACAAGAAAAATAACAACAAATTGCTGTAAATACTTTTACAGATGTAGACCTTTTACCCCTATCTTAGATCTCTTTAGTATATAGACTGACTAGTGGTATTGCTGGGTTGGAGAGTATGAACTGTTTTATGTCTCATTGGAAATGTTTCTGAATTCCTCTCAGAATGGTTGTATGAGTTCACAGCTCCACCAACAATTTATTAGCATTCCATTTTTTCCACCTCTCCTCCAACATTTATCATTTTCTTTTAGTCATATTAGTCAGGTAAGTGTGATGTGGAAATGTAGCATTGTTTTAATCTGCATTTTTATATGTGGTGATTTGAAGCATTTTAAATGTCTTCATCTAAAAAGTACCTGTTTATATTCTTATAAAATATTTCCCCAGTTTTTTGTTTCCCTTTTAAACTTGATTGCATTAGTTTTGTTTGTGAAAAGACTATTTAATTCAGTGTACTCAAAGCTATCTATTTTATATCTCATAATGTACTTTTTGTTTTATTTGATAATAAATCTATCTATTATACACAAATCTATGAAATAAATTTTGGGTCCTGTGTGATTCAGTAAAATGTACCATCTTCTTAAGGGTCTTTGAACAGAGATTGTCTATGACTTTAACATGCCTGATACAGCTACTTTTGACCTAAGGAAATTCCTTGGACTGAATATAAAGATAACTAGGCCAAATTATAAGAAAGGGGAAAAAATCACAAAGTAAGTGGGTATTGAATTCTAGAGAATACTTCTTTAGTCTGATTGACTACCATGCTTCTCTGTGACCAAGAGGAAATTTAAGACCTAAGTTAAATGGGAAGTATATATGGGAAAAATCATAGATTTAATTACTGCTCCGTCTTAGAACTTTTTGACTTCTTTATAAAGTTGTGTCAGCCTCTTGAAAATTGGACAAGATTTTCAGATCTGTACCAGCTTATCTTCTTTCCCTGTGAAGTCCTCCACATTTTGAGTACTGATATATATATATACACACACACATATATTTTTCCCAAGATTCCATTTTAACTTTTGTCAGAATAAATGTATAATAAATAGCAAGAATATAATAATTATTGAATAGAAAATGAATAACTACTTTAAAAATCTACATGACTAAGGAAAAATAGTTTTCTTAAAAAGTCTGTTCTGATTGATTATTAGAAACCACACAATTAAAAAAAAACACAAAGAGAAGGAGATAAGATACATTTTACCACAGTCTATAGGGATTTCTTTAACCAAACTGATCATGAAATATTAAATCATCTCTAACACATTAAAGTGAAATGTGTTCGTGCAAACAAAATTGATGCAACCTAAGAATTTGGGAGGAAATCTAATTTTTGCCTCCATATGTTTGTCTACACTGGTTTGCTTGTTGTTGGTCCCATCAAATTATGAGGTCCTTGCAAGCAGAGATTGTCTTTTGCCTGTTTTTGCATTTCCAGTGTTCCATTGCACAGTGAATAGAGCACTGAGCCTAAAGTCAGGTAGACTTATCTTCTTTAGTTCAAAGCTATTTTAAGTCACTTATTGCTGGGGGATCTTGGGCAAGTCATTTAATACTGAGTGTCTTTGTTTACTTATCTGTAAAGTGAATGGAAGAAGCAAATGGTTAACTATTCCAATATCTGTGCCTACACACCCAAAATGGGTTCACATTTACACAGAACTGAAAAAATAATAACAATAAAAACATGCAAAAAATTAAAAGCATACTAAATGAGATGAAAGAATCAGAATCAAGGCTCTATAAGAAATTTCACAGAGAAATTACTCTACATGTATGTGGAAATTGGTGAAAATGCCATATGAAAAGGGAAGAACTTCAACCAATAGCATACAACCTTTCCTTCTTTTACAATATTCACTTGAGCCCACTTTCCTCTAGACATTGTAAGTATTCGTGCAAGAGTATCAGGCATTTGTGAAGGCTTATTTTGTATCAGTTGTCCATAATATAACTCCTTTGTATGCATGTTTTTCTAAAAACTAATTGTCTTACTGACTAACTGAAACATTTCTCAATCACTATTAAGGTTAATACCTTTCAATTGCTGATTACTCTAAATTTATCCCATGATTGTGTTAATAAAAGACTCCCCCCCAATATAATCTCCCCCATTAGACTGAGAATTCCTTTACAGTTAGAATTCTTTTACTATTCTTCATATATCCATTGCTCAGCAAACTTCTGGCAAACAATAGGAACCTCTAAGACCATATGAGATCTTTATAAATTTCCACTTGACCTGATGATGTTTTAGCAATGTTCTCCAGGGCACATCACTTACATTCTCATTCCTCTCGGCCAGAATTCTCCAAACTTTTTGAGTGCATATGTCATCAATAAAATATTAATTAATTAAATATGCACACCATTAAATGGTGAGCAATTATATGTATTTATTAATTTATAAGTTATAAGCCAATGATACTATAGTAATAATGTGCATATTATCTTATACATAAGAAAGCTAAATTTAAAAGAGTACATAATATTGTGAGAATAATTTTTCAAATATTTTTCATTAAATGTATAATATATACACACACATATAATTACATGCATTTGTACAAATTCATATGTTTACATATTCACTCATTCATATGTAGGAATCTACCTATTCATATAGAGGGGTATTAAAAAAACACAACTTCTTAGAGTTTTAAGTTTTAATCTTTTAGAACTTGAAGCTCCAATAAGACTTTTGAAACAACCCTTATATAGTAAGAATGATATGTTTAAATATCCTTAAATATTTTTGAAAATCTTAGATTAATTTGTTGGAATAAAGTGATTAAAAATTTGGTCAAAAGTTCATTTTATTTGATGATACTTGGTTTTAGTGGCCCTCAACTGAGAGAAGATTTCATTACTATTTACAATGGTTTCATGAAACCAGGAAGGCATGCAGGTATATCTTGGACAGTGTCCATGATTTCAGAGGCTGCAGAGAGGTCATGGAAGATAAGAATTGGGAAAAGCCCATTAGATATAACAATTGAGAAATCATTATTAACTTTGGAGTTGAAAGTTTTGTATGACTAAATATTCTTGGGAAAAGATGATATTAAGAAACTAGGTGACTATGTAAGGGTTAAATTAAGGAGTTCGACAAAGTGAGGAGAGAAGTTTAACAGAAAATTTGTTTAATTTAAGAAAAGTACAGATAGAAGGATAGAAAAGAGGAAAGAGAGATTATGAATCTTATACCCTCTAAATATACCTAAAATTCCTAATAACTACCTAAATTTTCTAAACTTATCTCTAACTGCCTTCTGAAGACAGTTTCTTCTGCCTGGCATGCTAGGTCTATCTACCTTTAACTATAAATTATTACCTAACTACATAACTACCTAAACTAATAGACAGTCACCACTCACTCACTCCTTCAATCAACCCAATTGTCAGCAGTCAACTGCCAGTAGCCTCTTGCCTCAGAGACAGACTTCCTACTCTGTAGAGATCCCAGAGACAAAAAGGCCCTCAACTATCAGTCATTCTTTTCTCTATCTCCTCACTGATCAACTGTCTTCCCTCACTTCCTGTCAGAGGGCAGGCTACTTCCTCTCCTCAGTACTGATCTCCCTGATAGGGAATCTCCAGCTCTGGCTCTCTGACTCCTGTCAGTTCTGATCTACTTAGAAATCCTGCTCTCTAGCCCACAGAGGGAGGGACTAAGAAAATCCCTTTAACAACTAGAAGAATGTCTGTGTCCTTTATTGAAATAGAGAAATTTAAAAGAGAGATGATTTGTGGGGAAAGGTACTGTAATGAGATATGTGATACATATCACGACCCAGCCATACTTGCTTATCCTTTGCTGTTTACTATTTTTCATCAGTGAAAACAGAAAAACAAAGATCATAGAAATGTGTGGACAACTATGACTATAAGAAATTGATTATGGGAAACTTTGAGCAAGTGAGTATAGATTATTATGGTCCTAAATAACTATAACTGAGGAATGTGTCAATTAATAGGCCTGAAGTAAAAGGGGGTAGAGGCCCGAATTGCCCACTATTGTACTACAATAAGAGAAGGGAGTGATGTGGTTTTCTTAGAAATAAATCATGATTGACTACTATGGGGAAAATGAGAAATAAGCAATCTTCCCTCTCACCCATTGGACAGTGACATATACCTTTGTTTTGGGCCATCTTTCCTATAAGGTTAAATTGTAGAATTATTACCATATTAGATTATATCCCCAACTCTAGGTTATTTCCCTAGATAATTATTTAAGTCCAAAAGTTACATTTGAATGAAATATAGGTATCTACAGAATAAATATCCATTCTTAAGAGTCCCTCATAATGATTAAATCTCAAATCAATCCTACTACTCACAATTGTGCAATGCTCTTGAAAAACTGAATGAAGTGAAAACATATTTATTAATATCTGTGGGAAGCCAATAAGAGAATAGATAAAAATCTGAGACCTCTCTTTTGACACCTTTTATGATCCATACCTTTTCTTATTGGAAAAACATTATAGACTTATTGAAAAGTTTTGAGTCCTTAGCAGACCAGCAGCTACTGAGTTAACAATTTCTCTCCTTGATAATTAAAAAGCCTGAATCATAAAAATATTACTTAGATATGACTGGAGCCGGACAATCTAGTACAGACTTCATCTGACCAGGTCCAGGAAAACAGGACTCAATTAGTAAAAATCTCCATGAAATATATTTCTGCTCCCAGAATTAACCCCTACTAATTGGTGGTTGGAATTTGGCCCTTGCCCTTGAACCCATCTCTCTACCTTTTAGACTTTAATGGGTTTGTGTATGATTTGTAACCCCTTCACAGCTGTGATTCTTTCTCTGTGTTCTTTGTTTGAAACCAGTATATAAATAAACTCAAAATTCCATAGCATTGGATCAGCTATGGCTAACCACTAGTCTGGCTGTTCTCATTTTCTTTCTCCTGTCTTAACAATGTGATGCCAATAAAGGCCACTCAGGACCCCCCAAAATATAGAAAGCTGGCTCTCTATAAATATCCTAGGTCAGTGATGGGCAAATTTTTAAAAAGGGGGTCAAAGGAAAGGAAATGCTTATCTGTCAGTCTGTTTCTAAGGCAATTCTTTTGAAGTTTCATTGTATTGTATCCTACTCATTGTATTTGTCAGATTAGGACTAATGTTGAGAGGCTGGATAGAATATTTCAGGGGGCCACATCTGGCCTGTAGGCCGTAGTTTGCCCATCACTGTCCTATGTTATATAGTGTATACATATCTGGTTTGAGCATCAGGAAGACCTGAGTAAAAAACTTGTTTCAGACATTTACTCTGTGACCCTGGGCAAGTAGCATAACATCAGGGCAGCCGGGTAGCTCAGTGGATTGAGTCAGACCTAGAGACAGGAGGTCCTAGGTTCAAATCCAGCCTCAGACACTTCCCAGCTGTGTGACCCTGGGCAAGTCACCCTTACCACTCTTTCACTCTTTCACCTATGAGCCAATACACAGAAGTTAAGGGTTTAAAAATTAAAAAAATAATAATATCTGTCTTACTTTTATTATCTATCAAATGAGGATACTATCAGCACCTATAAGGATAAAATGGGAAAATATTTATAAAGCACATTGGAAACTTTTAATAAATTATATCATCATTGTCACAATCATTATATAATATTATTATGTTATGGGCAAAGCCAAAATTACAAATGGCTTACATTCAAAAGGAGGGAGAAAATATATACAGGAAAATTGTGACCATCAAGGAACATTATGGTGGGAAATTTATAACGTATGAAAGTGGATCCTTAGAGGAGTTGACTGATGCTCTATTTCATATTAGCAATGGCACTATTGATTTCATAATGTGCCAAGTGAGGTGAGGGACATAGTAGTACACAACAAAAGGTGAATTACTTACTATGAAGATATTAGGGGGTGGGGAATGAAGCATTATGGAGGTGACCAAATTGTAATGGAATGCAAAAGAAATCTTTGGTCATGACATCAGGGATGGCAAAGTGGGAATTGCGGAAATGAAAAAAGTGTCAACTGTATTATATGTTATATCATGACACATCATATATCAAATCACATGGTCTTGTCCACTACTATTCCATGTTTCATTGGATTGCCTTATAATGCATTGTATCATATTATATTCCATCATTTCATAGCATACAAAAAATAGTATAGAATAGAACACATTCATATTGCTTTATATTATATCACAGTATCACATTGTATCATATTTTATCATATCACATTATTATATCTAAATTCTTCTTCCTAATAGAGACATCAAGATGCCTGATTAGATGGTCGGGTTTAAAATAACATATGGTTGGATTCACCTATAGATCTCTATATCTAGATCTGTCCCTCTATTTATATAATAGATATGTATTTAATTGAATAAAAAAGCTAGCATAAAAGGGAAAGTAGAATTTTGGAAGTCACAGACGCCAAGAGGTATAGCTGAGGAGGGAGAAAATTCCAGGATGAAAAAAATCAGTGTAGGGAGATAGTGTGTGATGTGTGAGGAATAGCAAGATCCACTGTTACTGGATCACAGAGTACAAAGAGCATAGTAAGATGTAAAATGACTACAAAGGTAGAAAGGGACCAGATAATGATAACACAGATTCAACACTTTGCAAACTTTAAATACTTTGTGAAAATTATTATTAGTTACTTTTAACCTATTATTCAAGCTATTTTTCACTATATACATAGGCAATGATTTTTTAAATACAGTTTAATGACACACTGGATTGAGCACTGGCCTTGAAGTCAGAAAGATATGGATTCAAATTCAGCTTCAAACATTTACTAGCTGTGTAACTCTAGGAAGATAACAAATATACATCACTATTCTCATCTGTAAGTGGGATTATTAATAACATCTACCTTTCATGGTTGTTGTGAAGATTAGGTTAGATATTTGTAAAGCTCTTAGTGCAGTGCCTGGGATGTATAATGTTTAATAAGGTCTTATTCCTTTCCCCTCATTGATCCAATACATTTGATTAGTCATTCATGGTCTTTTATTAAAAGAATCATTTGTAAAAGAGAGAAATGTTTCATAAAATTATTTTCCCCACAATCTACCTATTAATTTTCTCTTCTAACCCCAATCCTTATTGTAACTTCTTAGTGAATTGCCAGAAATTATGAATGAACATAATCAGGAAGACATTGAAGAAACATGAATTATAATTTTTGTTTATGGATTTTTTTAATTTCTTTCTTCATTCTAACCTCTTATACTTCCCAGAAAACTTTGTTTTACCCAATTTACATCAGTAGTCTCTTTTAAAAGGGGCTGACATCTTAGGGAAATAAGTGTAGTACACCCGTTGGAGTCACTCTTGAATTTTTCATTTCCACAGGTAAGTTGAGTCCCCATCGAGCATCTGATAATTTCTCCTATTAGGGATAGTAACTTTGAAGGTTTTTATGAAAGTATTGTTCAGGAACTCCTATCCAAAGGATTCATTTAACCTTTCAAGATCTCACTCAAATCAATCAATTAGTTCAGTCATTCCTAAAGTGAGTGCTACCGCCCCCTGGAGGGTGCTGCAGCAATCCAGGAATGTGGTGATGGCCACAGATTCATTTATCTTTCCTATTAATTGCTATTAAAATTTAAAAAAAAATGTGTTTCCAGGGGGCTAAGTAATATTTTTTTTGGAAAGGGGGCAGTAGGCCAAAAAAGTTTGGGGGATCACTGAACTAGTTGAATTGATATTACATAGCTGCTACAAAGGAATATTTAATTAAATATATACTCTACAAGGGAAGAAGTTACTTTCCTCTCTTCACAACACTTTGCAGAGTAGGGGCTCATATTTGATGTAATAGGTAGAAAATATCACTACCCCATACACCAAGTTAAGTATTATGAAATATAACTTCAAATCAGAATTCTAAGGCCAATATCCTTGAGACTCAGGAGAAGACTTCATGACATAATGTCCTTTGAGAGAGGTGACGGATAATCTGGGATTTTGGTGCCTATGAGCTGGGTATAAACCTACAGATAGGTGAAGGATTTCAAAGGATGCATTTTTTTATAAGAGAAATGCCCAGCATCTACTAGATTCCTATTTTTTTCAAATTATTCTGGTTAGCTAGGATTTAACCTCAGCATTTTTGTCCCCATGCATCTTGGGGATAGAATATGTGCTGTCAGTTCCCATGTAATTGTGTGCCCTTGGGCAAAGCTCAAGCCACCCTGCCCTAGTTAAAGCTCTAGTTGGCTTTTCCCAAGAGATTTCTGGGGACCTGAAGCAAAATGTTTTTGCTTGTTCATTTTTTTGTTTTAATGATATGATTCCTCAAAATCAGCAACTAGTTCTACTAATGCTTTTACTCATCCACATAATAAAATAAAGGCTTGGTCATGAATGTTCCTCTGCATATTATTAATTTCTATGTGCCATTTTGCATAATGAAAAAGGTTTATAAGAATATGGGGATTTAAAATATGTTGAGTGCAGTTCATTCAGATGGAATAATTTATAATTTGTAAAATATTTGCAGGGGGAAGAGTGATGTGGTGAATAGAATTTTTCCTAATAGTCAAGAAAACCATGATTTAAATCTGATCTCAGGACATATTTTGGTTGGATTGTCCTAGGAAAGTCCTTTCATTTCTCATCTGTCCAGGTAATTCTCCAAGCCCCATCAGGTTATAAAACTGATACTACCTTGGTACAGGTTTTCCCCAATCAGTAATTCATACATCAGTGAAATCTAATTTTATCTAAATAATAAAATATGTCTTCAGCACACACTGGTCTTCTCTTTTGTTGGCATGAACAACCCCTCTATTGTTGAAGATCATTTAACATCCATACTTTGACAGTCCTTGAGCCTTACTATATGAAACAACAACAATCAATAATGTCATCAAATTTTGATTCTTTTACCTTCAGAAAAAGTGTTATTTTATCTATTCCTGGACACATAAATAAATCCTCATCACTTGGGGTCTACTGATGTTCAAATTATAGTGTCTGAGTCTTCAAAAACTCTCTGAATCCACCCTGCCATGACAGAGCTTCAAGGAAGGATTTAACAGAGGAATAAGATTAGTAATCCTGATAATATTTAAATCCAAGAAGCATTCATTTTCAGAAGATGATATGAGAAACTTTAAGAATACTGGAAATGATATCAATCAAAATTAAGCTGCCAACAGCCAATAGTTCATGTCAGTTCTAGGACTTGTTGGGATCATTGGTTGCCTTGGCAACTAACATTACAGCCAGATCTCACATTCTCTGTCCTTCGAACAAAGCTCAAAGTCAGCATCCTTTTGTGCCTGCCATCATAGACTTAAATCCCTCCATGAATGAGTATTCTTATCTGTATAAGTATCCCTTCACTAGTATGTAAGGCAATCCCTCCATGTCTTCTCAACTCAGGTGATTCATGTCTGTCTTTCAATATTTTCACATTAGATGATGTACCCAATGTCCTGGAAATCTCTCACAATTTTTTAAATACCAATTGATACCAAGGATACACAGCCTATTCATTTATTTGTTCCCATTTTTACTTGTGACATGATCATAACATATCATGTGTTTATATGGGCACAAAATTAGAAACTCTTAAAGATTAGTTTATTCCTAAAAGCTAGAGACTAGGTCATGTGAGTTCTACCTGGGCTAATTTAGGATAAGATTTTCCAACAAATCTTGTATAATTTTATTTTTTGTTTGCTCTGGAATGTAACCAATCATTTCATAAAGATGTCAGAATTGGAATCAGATAATTAGATTTTTATGAGTACTTTTTAGTGGGAATCATAAATATTATGTTTGAAATCCTGGGTATTTTCAAGGGATTTTGTTTATTTGTTTCCTTCTAATATTTTGATTAGAATTAACTTCTAGGGATGTTATCATCAATGTCTATTGGAAGTTATATAATTTTATGGAAAAATATTTTTTCAATAGATCTGAAGACATTAATACTGGGCCTGATTGCTCATTGAGAGCCATTTGGCAATCCTGTCCAAAATATGTCTCCCAAATATTTTTACAAAATTTCAATGGTAGTGTTATGATAAAAAATGATAAAGACTGATAAAATAAGAGAAATTAATATTTTAATAGCCATGGCCATGTTGGTAAAATGTATATGACCACGCTTGACTATCTTTTAAATTTACTGCCAGTTCCCATCCTGTCTCTCTCGTACGCCAGCCAGACACTCAGGAAACCAAAAAGAGTTTCTCTAGGCCCTCCTCCGAATTTAAGCTGCCCTATGTGTCTGTCCCCACGACCCAAAACCAGAAACCGAAAACCCATTGGAATCATGGGAAATGTAGTCTCATAGCCCCCAGGTGTCCATCGGAAGTCTGCTAGACACTTCCAAATAGCACTTCTCTGAATTCAAAACAAACAGTAGACAGGACCTTAGAGACTTTTCAATCTAATCCTTATCCAAATGGAAAGCTTCTAATACAAAATATTGGACAAGTAATCATCTAGTCCTTGCTTCAAGATCACAAGAGAGAGTGAATCCATTACTTCTAAATCAAGTGATTACAATTGCAAATTCTGTGAATTGTTACAAAATTTTTATTAGATTTTTTTTTCTCCTCACATCAAGATAAATAGGTCTCTATAGGCATTGCTGCTGGTCCTGCTATCTGAATCTACAGAGGAAAAAATCACCCATCTATGTGGTAGTGCTTTGCTTTGTTGTTGTTCTTTAGTTATTTTTAGCAATGTCTGATTCTTTGTGAGTCTATTTGGAGTTTTCTTGGCAAAGATACTAAGATGGTTTGCTACTTCCTTCTCTCATTCATTTTACAGATGAGGAAATTGAAGGAAGCAGAATGAAGTGACTTCCCCACATCTCTGAGCTCAGATTTGAACTCAAGACTATGTCTTCCTAAGTTCAGTGCTGGCACTACATTCATTGTGCCACCTAATTGCCATCATTCGACTAATTGATATCAATTGTCTTGTGTCTTCTGAGCATTCAAATCAACAAGGTCGACATCTCCAGTCCTTCAATCTGTCTTCATGTAGAACAACCTTAAAGAACTTCATCATTCTCTTTGAAAGTCTCTGCATAAACTCTTATGAAGACCCTTAGAGAAATGTGATGAATAGAATCCACAGTAACACATTAATTGGGGTCTAATGAGTACAAAATATAGCAGAGTTATTGCTTCTCTGTTTCTAAATACTCTCTCTTGATGCAATCTTGGATTGTTTAATCTCCCTCTTCTATCCTCTAAAATTATTTATAAAATAGACCCTAAAACTCAAACTCAACACTTCATATTTCTGTACATTTTTAATAGGATAGTCTTTTTGAAGGTGATAACCCACTAGAGATAGTGTTTCATAGTGGATAGACAGCTAGTGTTGTTTCCAGGACATCCCAATTTCAATTCCTACCTTAGAGGAATATTACCTTCACTACCCTCTGCAAATGCTTTAATCTCACAGGATAATACCCTAAAACTCTAAGTAGGAGTCAGGGGTTTGGACTAGTGCCGGTAGAATGTCCACATCTGGCATTTCCTTATATTAATGAATGAATGATCCACTTTTTAAGGCTATCATCAACTCAAGAGTAAAATTAACCATTTCTCTATTATTTACTGCCTGTGTGAACTGAACAAAGACATTTAGGCTCACCCTCTGTCAAACAAGGAAATTGGAGTAAATGATGTCTAATGATCACTTCTAAATGATCACTTCCAAAGTAGATATTATATGAGTTAAGATCATTCTCAACTATTGTATTCCATATTATAAAGCCCACTCCCATGCTAAGGGTACTTTTTCTAATGTTAAGGATTCTCAGGTACTCTTCAGGTATGACATCCCATGATTCTTTTGTCAACTTGACAAAAATGTCAGCATCCCTTTGTTCTGTTTGGTACTGGCCATGAGCTTCCCTTGTGACTTTAAACAATTTACTCATAACCTTTATGTGTCTCAGTAGACCCACTTGCAAAATGTACTTTGTAATAATAATAATAATAATAATAATAATAATAACTACCAATATGCCTCCTTTAGAGAATATGGAGAAATGCAAATTAATTAATGAGACATTAACTGTTCTCATATAATAGCAAAACCCAGATTGGTTCTGAGCAATGATCAGACAAACTTCATTTTAATTATTTGACACATCTGACATTTTTATTTCAAAAGTAGTGTATTATAATATGTTTTAGTTATATTTGAAACATTTTTATCAGAGGACAGTGTGATTTCGCAACTAGAAAATGTAAGGAATCAAAGTAAGGGAGAATTTCACAACAGAGAAATATTCTTAGGAACTATGTAGTCGAATAACTATTTGAGAAATAATTACCTCTAGTATTAAGGGGATAGATCAGGGTAGTCCTCTAATAAATTTGGTGAGCACGCGATGGAAGATGAACCTGGGTTTAAGACTTGCGTAAGAAGCAGCATGCACGTTTGAGATGGCATTGGATGAGAAGTTAAGAATAGCTGGGGTTAAAATCTACCCACAGGTGCTCATTATTTTCACCTTGGTTAGGTGTTAACTTCTCTGATTCAGTTTCTCCCTCTTTAAAATGAAAAGTTAGATTCAATGGATTCTAATGTCTTGTGTAGCTCTAAGTCTGTAATCCTATAAATAATGAACTGAAAGAGTTCTTAAACTGTGTGTTATTGATTCCTTTGGTGATTTGGTGAAGTCTCTGGATTTCTCTTATACTGATGATTATAAACAAATTAAAATTAAATAAGATAATAAAGTAAACCAATTACATGGATTTAGACACACACAAACATTTATATACATATATGTATTGATTATGTAGGAGTTAACGTACACACACGTATATACACACATACATTTTAGTTTATAATATTAGGTCAAGAACTCCTAAAGGAAAATAAAGGTATATTCGTGTGTACTCTATTAAAATTTGCATAAATATACATATAAACAAAAGTATGTATATACACACATATACACATATGCATATGTATGTTATATATATCATATATTTTCATAAACACATATGGTGTTTCACCCATGTTTGTATAGGTATGTGTTTAAGTTTAAGTTTAAGAAGTGACAGATGATGTTGGAAGGAGATGTTGTTGTTAATACTCAGAAAATAAGAGAAAATATATGCAAGATTTAAGAAAGATAAACAGGGAGAACAGTCTTAAAACTATAAGCCAGATATATAAATCTTTAACTATATAGTTTTAAGTAGCTTGATTTAATTTCCTGGGAAAATTCTAGAAGTGATCATTAAGCAGATGGTTGATGAACATGTGGAAAGGGAAGTAGTGAGGTCACATCAGAATAATTCCATTTCCTTTTTTTTGGAATTACTGAAGTATTACAAAAGACCAAACTTTTATAGAGATGTTAGCTTAGTTTTTGATAAGGTCCCACATATGCTTAGGGTGAAAGTACCTGGATATGGACTTAGCCTTAATATAGTTAAGTGGACACAGACCTTACTGGATGACTGATATCCAAAAGTAGGTAATTACTCAATGCCAGTGAGGCAGGAGGTCGCTAATAAAGTACCCCAGAGATCTATGGCTGGCCTTGTGCCATTTTGCACTTATCAGTGTCTTGGCTAAAGGAATAGATGGCATGCTTTTCAAATTTTCATGTGACAAAAGATGTTTGACGATGAGATAGGTAATACAATGGGAGGCAGAGCCAAGATGCAGCAAGATCATATAATACTTGTCTTTGTTTTTGATGATCTGTTATATGAATGATAGACTTTTTTTTGCCCTAGAAACTAGAATTAGGAAAAAATGGGCAGATTTTGAAGAAAATTGCTTTAACGTCAACAATTAATGCTAAATTAAGTTGGAGAAAAATAGATAAAAATAACAAATGGGTAGAGAATGCAAGAAGTCATGGTTAATTCTGAAATGTCACTAAAATGCTTCCTTATGATTAGTAACATATAATTTGATTCAGGAGTCTGGATGATATTTCCACATTATTTCTCAGACCTCTGTTTAAAACTAATATTTTATTTTGGCAATGGTCATATACTGATTATCAGTGGAGAAGAAAACTAAATATCATACTCTACACAGATTTAGCTCATAGAAAATGGATGTGTGCTCTTAAACCCTGTATGTCAATCACTAGGTCTATCATTTTCTATAACATCTTATTAGGAGCCTTCATTTATCTCAATTTAATTTTCATGAGGTTAAGATTCTTATACAATTTGGGAACACTTGATCCACTTATCATCTTCTTTAATTTTAGTCTTAAACACACTCCATATTATAAATAAATGAAGAAAATCTTCCTCTGGCCTCTTCCAACACCATCCTTTTTTAAAGAGAATTCCTTATGTCTCTGTGCTGTTCATTTTCCTCTCTCTTCCTTTTCACTTTTCTTTTACTATTCATGCTTACAAATTCAATTTGAAAGTTATATAGATCCACAATTATTTTATTTTTCACTAGAAAGAGCAGTTTACTTTCCATTTTCTTCAATAATAATCAAATATGTGAGAGAATCTCACACATCTTTTGGACTTAACCAGAATTACTTACATACATATGTATATTTGCATGAATATACAGTGCAAATAAGAACATATATTCATACACACCTAAGTGTATAGATATATGTTTATAAATATACACATATACATATGTTAAAATTTATATTCATTCATAGAGATCTATATAGGTCTAGAATAGATAAATATAGATAGATAGATAGATAGATAGATAGATAGATAGATAGATAGATAGATAACAAAAAAAAGAATAAGATGAAGAAAGGATGATCTAGATTGAGAGTTGTCTGGGTATAAACCTAGATCTAGATATCCAACTAGATATTAATCTAGCCATAGATATCTAGACTGATATCCATCAACATTTAAATCTAGATACATCTTCTGATCTCTAAATATCTATTTTATAATTAATTTTATAATATAATCATAATTATATGATGTGTACATCTGCAATTTATGCATATGTTATATATACATATGTATTCACATATACATATAAATAATTAGGTAGTGGTTAGAAGACCTTAATGTATTGCCTTGAAGTAGGGTGGGGAATTTTAGATTTATTTAGGATTATTTGAAATTTTGAATAGATGTATAATTTTTGCTCTAGTGTGCCATGAGTCAAGATTGAGCAGAAGAGGCTTTTTTGCTTGAATTATACAAGTTTATGTCCTTTATATTGAGAATCTAGAATTTAAACTACTACATAGAAAAGGAATGGTGTGTTCAATTCTAGTCTTGAGGATTAGCTCATAATTAAACACTATCATGAAGTTTTTCATTCTCTCCAGAAGTTGGAAGATAAATGAATTGCATGACCTTTATAGATCAAAGTGTCCCAAATGACTGTGCAGAGTTTGTGCATCAGGAGAGAGCAAGCAGAGTAAAGAAGCAAAATGTATTCATCTCCATCAAATATGAGTAATATTATTCCACATAATTCTCTTCCAATTAATTCATTATTTAGGCCATCATAATAACATACTTCCATACTTAACAGTGCTCCATTTTTTGAAATCATCCCATAAAAACAGAATTTTTGACTTACTGGACAAGCAGTTCTGATTTCATTGAACCTGAATTGTTTTCACAATACAAAGGAAATATGATAAATATATACATTTTTGTGTTATCCCATGTCCTGATTTTGTGTATTCTCCATATAAGGACAATTTTATCTCCCAAAGTTCAAATCTTTTGAGGAACTTCTATCCTCTATTAAGGAAATGTTGTCTATGGGTCTATAGGCACTTAGAGTCAGGTCAACATTCAAGGACACTGCCATTTGGGCAATATCCAATGTATTTTTTCTTCTAAGAATCTTTCTGGATCCATCATGTATTCAATGACATATAATGGAAATCTAGAATAATCATTAATCATTTGCATACTAATGTAAAAAAGGGTGATTGGTATTTAGTGACTCCATGTTAAAAGGTAATGTGGATCCTATTATTTGACTTGATATACATATCTTGTGGTATATTGTTATTCCATGGGCATGTATATAGAGGACATGAATCCCAACAGATGACAGATGTATACTTCTTATGAGTCATATGGAAACATATGATAACTTAAGAAGGAACATAGAAAGATATCCATAACTTATGAAGTCTTGAGCACGACTATAAAGCAAAAGCAATAATTTAATGAAAATTATTTGTAAAGGAAAGTACTGGGGAAAAAACTGACAAAAGATGGAATTGGGAAAGTCATCTGGCTAAAACAAATTCTATCAAATTATATATTTTGATCAAAGATGAAAATGAAGAAATATAATAGGAGGAATGATAGATAATATACTGACTATTAAGTATAAATAGGAAGCAGAAAAAAAGAACAAAGAAGGGTTTTAAGTAATGATTAATCTTGTGGCATAAAATGCATTTGATTGGGTAGTGCTATGGCACAGTGGAAAGAGAACCAGACCCAGAAAAGGGAGGTCCTAGGTTCAAATATGACCTCAAATACTTCTTCACTATGTGACCCTGGCAAGTCAGTTGATCCCCATTGCCTAGCTCTTACCATCCTTCTGACTTGGAAGCAATACACAGTACTGATTCCAAAATGGAGGGTAAGACTTTTTAAAAATGTATTTGGTCATTGCAGCATACTTCAGAACAATTTAATAAAATAGTATAATTAAATAAAGAGTTTGAGAAAAAGAACACTTGTTTCACAAAGAAATATTTGTAATAGTAAGAATGTAAGATCTCTCTCTCTTTCTCTCTCTCTCTCTTCCTATTGAAATATATTTGTTCTGATACTTTTTTTTACATTATCCACATTTCGCAATGTATTACTTCCAAACTTCCTAAAGGGTTAACACTAATAACAAGGGGGAAAAAAGGTAAAAACCAAAAATTTCTGCAAAACTAATCAACATATACCAAAGTGTGAAATTATCTGTTCCACACACATAATGCCACCTCTTTGCAACAAAGGAGAGTCCCTTTTCCTTACTCTTCCTTCTTTAAATCCATGTTTCATCATTATAGAATCAGAGAAACCAATTTCAATAGTTTCATTGTCATATTGATTCACATAGCTATAGTGAACAAACATTTCACCAGAACTGCCTTACAATAAAAGAGATTATCAGGTATAGAGAGGTTCTTTGATTACCTCATTTCACTAGCCCAAAGTCTGATTAGATGATAAAAACAATATTGTTTATTGATCTCCTCTCTCTCTTTTGCACAGGGGCAGCTAGGCAGCACAATGGATGGAATGGCTGGCCTGGAGTCAGGAAGACTTATCTTTATTAGGGCAAATCTGAGCTTAGAGACTTACTACTGTGAGACCCTGGGTGAATCACTTAAATCTATTTACTAAGAGTTTCCTCATCTGTAAAATGAGTTGGAGAAGGAAATTGCACATCACTCCAGTATCATTGCCAAGAAAATTCAAAAGGGGGTCATGAAAAGTCAGACATGACTGAAATTATTGAACAATGACAAAATTCTTTACACAAGAAATAATGTAAACCAAATGCTCAAATGCTATCATTTAGATGTGTAATTTTCTACTAGGTTGTTTTGAATCTCATTTGTATGTCTTATGTCAAGCTTTTAATTCTTTTTCCAAGTTTTTTTTTTTTAATTTCCATAGTCATCATTTGTTTTCCAATTATTTCCTTTGATATTCTTATTTTATTTAAAAATAATTCTTTTCATTCTTATTTCATTGGGAATTATGGATGAATTTGGACCACTATTGTTTTTTTCATGAGATATTGCTTTTGAGTATTTTGGAATCATGTTTTCTTCTGAATGTATGTCTTGAGTGTCCTTGTCACCATTATCACACTATATGTAGGGATTGTTTTACTGTTTATTCATTCTCAATATCTTACCAATTTCAGACATTGTACTAGTGTCAGACTCTGCATTTTCCTGGAGGCAATTATTACAGATAATTTTTTTAGTTTGTTGGTCATATTTTCTTGTGTCTTGCTATTAATGTTCTTGTGCTAAGGAGTAGTGCGTTATGCAAAAAAAAAATCCAAAACCCCCCAAAAACCTCAAAGACAAGGTGAAGTTAAAAATCTGTAATTTTTCAGTGACCTAAAGCTGTCTGATTCAATTTGAAAACAAATGTGACCTGAATGGTCTGAGCTCCATAAGTTCATAATCTGTTTTGACTTTGGGAAACAAAAGTATGTGCATTCAAATCTTTGGAGCTCCAGTAAATTATTGCTAGACATTCATTGCCATTCTGCAGGAAAATTGTAGAGCCAGAATGATATTTCTGCTCTTTACCCTGATTGATCCAGTACAGCTTTGAGACTAAGGTGGGGGTAATATCAGAGACCCTAGTATACTCCTTGAGTGAGATAGACAAAGCTTCCACCCATTTATGTTATTATTTGACACCCAGTACACCTGTGACAAGGACTAATCTATGATCTTAACTATCCTTTCTAGGACCAGAACCTTCCTCCATTCTCATTGAATCTTATACCCGGCTTTGGGGTTGGAGGGGATAGACCTGATTTTGTAGCTCCTTAATCTAAGACCAAGGTCAGGAATTTTTGTTCCTGATCTATATATGATCTCTTCAAACCTTGGTGCACATCAGTAGGAATACATTCCCTCACAGCCCATGCTTAAATTCTCTGAGTTGGAAGGTTCTATCACACCTTTCTATTGTTCTCTATTTGCCTTAGTGAGGAAATTACTTGCTCTGATTTACTCTTTGTGCTCATCTCCATCATGATCACTACCATCATCATCATTATCATCAATCATTATTATTATTATTATTAGCAGCAGCAGCAACAGAAGTAGTAGTAGTAGCAACAGCAACAACAGCAGGATAAGTAGTAATATTTTTTATTAGTTGATCCTGTGAAGGATTTGGGGTGGTAGAAGCCTGAATGTATTTGTTCATCCTAATCTACTTTCTCGACTTGTACTCCTGATCTCTGATATTATTTATTTTATTTACTTCATTTCTTCATGCTTCAAAGTCTTAATTTTTAAAATGAAGGGATTGTAGTAGGCTATCTTTAAATTCTTTTCCAAATCTAATACAGATATTCTGTTGCTATTAGGATGATTTTCACTAGGTATGAAACAAACGCATAAGTATTAAGAGGTAGAGATGATAAAGCATCAGACAGCTTCTTTTTGAGACTTCTCCCAACACAGTAGATATCAATTATCTATATTCCTGCTGTTTGACTAATACTTTTGTGGAGGTACCTCCCTACTTGAACAACCACATCACCCATCGTTGTACATTCTTTACAAATCTCTATTATGGCAAAGAAGCTGCATTTGCATTGTCTAGACTTGTGTCTGAATATATTTGGTTCTTTGTTTATGGCTAAATAGGATAGGGTCAGTTCCACTCACCTATAAAATGCATCAGTACATTACTCTTAATTTACTTCACTGAAATAATATAAGAACTCATTAAAAAGAAAATGACCTAACCACAATGACAGTCTAATGGAAAGGACAGTGCTGGGGCATTGGTAGGTAATGACTATCCATTCTAAGGACTCTGATGCCAGTTTTCCTTTGTCAGCATGATTTCTGTTGTTGTGTGCCATAGATTTCTGCATGTTACATAAGTAGTTTGAAATATTTTTTTCTCTGACTCCAAGGGGAGAGACTTTAACATTAAAAATTGAATAAATATAACTTTAATAATATAATATAATAATTTTAATAAATATAAAATAAATATAATAAATATATCAAGAACTAAAGGCATTTGAGCTGTACTATGGCAGCAGGAGAAATTAAATGTTGGACCTGAGACGACAATTTGAGATAGTGTGATCAGAAAAAAATGATTTTTTTTCATAAATCCTCATTTAGACTATCAATAATAAGTTAATATTCCCAAATAGCAGAAAGAACTAAATACAAAGGATAGGGATATGTAATAAGCCTGTGATTCCATTGATATAAGGGACTGCCAGGTGAGGGAGCCAAATCTACCAATGAAGTTCTGATAATATAGGAATCATAAGGATTCAGAGACTTTCCTAGAAGTGATTTGACATACGAAGAAGAAGGAAGCCATTATATAGGAGAGACCAGACAGGAAACCAAGTTTTCCTGGTTCTGTGCTCTCCATATTCAAAAACTGCCTATTTATAGAATTTGGGACTTGGAGTCAGGAGTTTGTAAAAGGCTTTAAAGTGAAAAGAAGTTAGAGAAATTAAGACTAAAACTTAGTTGACAAGTATTTCAAATATCAAGATGCTGGTGATGGGAAAACATTTGTAAATGAAATCCAGTAAGAAAGACTACCTTCTCCCCTATGGATCATCTGTTCTATGATTTATCTGTCTAATCAGCAAGCATTTATTAATGGCTAACCATTGTACAAATTTTTAGAGAGGTAAAAAATGAAATGACCACACCTTAAAAATGGTTTTAAAAATACATATTCTGCTGAGGAATCAGCATATAAATAACACAAAGAGTAAATAAACAAATAAATCTAACACACATATACTTATGGACATGAATATACAAATTGAAGGAATAAATGGATAGATGAATATATAAATGAATGAATAAATTTGCATCCTTGTGTATGCAAAGTAAATACAAACTAATTGCAGGATAGGAACTTCAGAAAATGGGGGTATCATTGAAGAAAAACTGTTGAACTGAAGTATTATGTTCAGTTCATAGTTAAAAATAAATTATATTATCTTGAACCACTTTTAAGATGCTTATAAGCTATATAAAGGTCTTCCTAAGTTATTAAAAACATATTGAAGGATTATTTACCTCTATTCAATGTGTATATAGTTGAGATGGAATAAAAGACTTAGAATTTTGGAAATGCCAAATAATTTATTCTTAATGTTGAGAGAAAAAGCTGCAGGGACATTGTTCATTGATTGTCTATGACCTTTGTTCAAAAACTCAATGCCTTAGGGTCTCAGTGTGGGATTCTGCAGCTTTCTCCTAAGGAACATGTCAAACATGTCCTCTCCAGTTTTAAAAAACAGCAATTCCAGGCATTTTGTTAGCAAAATAATCCACTAGATATTTGACGATGGTAACTTCTTCATCTATCAGTGTCTGCAAAAATGTGACCAAGACTGGAATCATCTTTTTGCACTGCCACTCAGTGTAAGTTCAACATGGACTGATTAATAAACTACCTAGTTATCACTTTTGAGGGCAGAGAATCCAGAAAATCTGCCCATTCACTCATCTCTAGTTTGTTGATGACATATAAAAAGATATGTCCCCCTCTCCTGTGCAAGTATAAGTGGTAACTTAGAAAAAACACAGAACTATTAAATAGTCATAAAAACCACTCTTTAATTAAGGGAAAGGGGGAACAGGGCTGACTAGGCCTCCACTCAAGAGCCATGTGCCACGTGTCTTAAGCAGGATTGAACTTTGCTTCCTCAGGTCTCTGACCCCCTGGGAGTGCCACCTCACTAGATGATGACTCCAAGGAAAAAAGGAAATTGGGTAATTTATATACCATTTGGGAAAATCCAGGGGCTGGGAAAGATGATTGACATTATCATACTGACAGCATACAATCAAGCCTGGGAAAGGAATCCTAGCCAGAGGCTAGGGTGTAAGGGAAGAGGCTGCTTATAATGGATACTAAAAGATGGTTCCTGCCCAAGTGTATCTTCCTGGGGAAAAGGTGTCCTATACCTAGGGGAAGACTACCCAAGACAAAAGGGTATTTAGCATTTACCCCAGGGTCCATTATTCAGTCTGCAACTGCTAGTCTGGGATTCCTTTCAGGGTGGATTTTCAAGGGAACAGGGAACAGATTACAAACTTTCAGGGTCTCCAACCTATAAGCTACTTCTAAAACTTGGGGTTCATCAGATCTCACTAGGCCACAAGTTTGGGGTCTCTAGATTCCATATCGACATAGGTAAGACTCTTCTCTTGCTAACTTTTTCTGATTTGGAACAGGATATGATTTTAGATGGCATATAGTTCCTTTTTATAGATGAAAAAATGAAGCCCATAAATGCTGTTACTTACCCAAAGTTATTGAATCATAGAATGAATGCCAGGGAGAAATTTTATTAATGATGAAATTGAGGAACAGATATATTAGGTTACTTGTCCAATCCAATAAGAAATGATACTTATATAAGATATCAAACAAGATACTCAAATAATAAAATAAGTTCTCACAGGTAGTGTCAGAGGTGATACTTGAAACTAGGTCCTCTGACTCTATTGTGTTTGAATTTTACCCTTTTTCCCTCTCATGACTTTAATACATAAAAACTCCATTAGAAAAAATAAGGTAATTTTTCTTTGAAAAAAAAAAAAACAACAACTTAGTAGAGTACGGGAAGATAAAGCATCAAAATAAAGTTTCATTGAGGACAGAGACTGTTGTTTTGTTACTTTAATATACCCAGCCCCTGTGCAATACTTACAATATGGAAGATGCACATTAAATACTTTTTAAACTATAACAAATCTCACCATTGTAAGAGCTTCCAGTTGCCTTGAAGTTCAACCTGTAAAGGCTCAAAACTACACTATGCAATATAGCTGACACATCAAAAACCTTCAGTGTCAGGGAACAACCAGATCAATGAAGCTGCCCATTTTAGTTTTGGAAAGCTCCCTTTTGGAGTGCACTGGAGCACATTGCCTATGTAAGGGTGAAAAGGGGGTTTTATGGGTTCAATATATTAAAGATGGTCACCAGAGGATTGAAATATTATCAATCCTTAATTAAGAATAATCTCAAATCAAAATCGACTTTTATGGAAGTTTATTTACATGAGAGAAGAGAGGAAGAAAATAAGAATCTATCTCTCTAATTAATCCAGGTAGATCTTAACCCTCAGCCAAGAGTTAAACGGCCTGAGGCCCGGAGGTGAATGGAGCAAACTTCATTACCAGAGTCTATAAAAGGAAGTTTCTTAACAGAAGTTCAGGAAGAATCATTCTTTAAACTCACCACGTGGAACAGTCTCAGTCACAAACCAGCAAAGCTCCCTCAGGTCCCCTTCACCAAACCAGAAGCAGACTCACTCACTCAACTCCCTCTTTTTAAAGGGGTGACATATGCGTCACTTCCAATGCCTTCCCCTAGCCTGCATGTCCAATCACAATAGATGTTTTCTCATAGAAAGCATAGGGGGCAGTGTGTTGATTCTGATTCCTTACTCCCTCTAGCACAGGTGGGTTAGGACCTCCTGTAATTGGAAGGTGCTCTCACCTTTGGTGATTAAATCTAAAGATGGGCAGTGTAGACTTAATCTAATTATCACACCTACAAGTGCTAGATCCAGCTTCTGAACCTCAATGTCCTGATTCCCCATCAAGTACACTTGCTACAGTACCATGCTTGCTAAGAGTGAGTGAAGTGACAAACAGAAATAATCCTAAAATAAAATATTATATGAATCCTTCCCTGGTGAAGATTATAGTCTGGTAGGGTGATATAAATGAAATAGATAATATTGCCCAATTGTTTAAGAGAGGAAGGAAAAATATTGTGGAAGGATGGAAAGGGGAAGATAACTGACTTAAAACAGAGTAGACAAAGAAAAAAGGAAGGGAGAGTGTAAGCAAAATAAATCTGTGGGATTATGTGGAGTAGGAGGTAGTCAGACAATACAGATTACCCAATTACCATCTCCATGGTTTACTTTTCCAGCAGGAGCTCCTAGAGCTCCTGAGCTTTAGAAGACAAACTTATCACATGTATCATTTGACACAGCTGGATTTACTATATTTTTTTCATATTATTAAAAGTACTTAGGAATATTAAATAATTGACATTAAAAGAGGACATATATAGATGATGGGAAGACTGTTACAACAAGTTATAGGGTTCAGGAACTGCAGGAAACATGGTTTCTCATGCAGGTTGTAGTGATAGGTTTACAGACCATGAAATTAAAAAAAAAAAGAAATTGGGCTTTTATGCATCTTCTCTATCTCCCTCAATAGTTGATTGACATGAGAACTGTGAGACAATAGAATTTAGAAAAGCACCCTGAAATGTTGAAAAGCTGTACACTTTCTGGATCATTCCATCACCATGTCCAAAATGTTCCATTTAAAACTCAGTCTCTCAGGCAAATTAGAGAAATTTGCTACAATTTCCCTCCAGCTTTCTGCATTCCTTCTAATCTTGGTTGTAAATTGGTTTTATTCCCACAAAATTTTTTATTTTAATGAAATCAAAATTATCCATTTTCCATTTCATAATATTTTCTATATTTTGGTCCCAAATGCTCCCTTTATCCATAAATAAGACATTTAAACTATTCTAAGGTACCCTAACTTACCTATGGTATCACACTTTATGTTTAATTCATGTGCTATTGTACATTGAGTACCTATTCTACTCCACTGATCAACACTATATTTCTTTTTTTTTTTAAAACCTTATCTTCTGTCTTAGAGAATTGCCTCCAAGGCAGAAGAGTGGTAAGGGTAGGCAATGAGGGTCAAGTGACTTGCCCAGAGTCACATAGCTGGGAAGTGCCTGAGGTCAGATTTGAACCTAGGACCTCCCCTCTCTAGGCCTGGCTCTTAATCTACTGAGATACCCAACTGCCCCAAACACTCTATTTCTTAGTATCAGATTGTTTTCATTTTTACTGCTCAGTAACAGTGTTTGAGACCTAAGTCTGGTCCTACTTCTGTCATATTTTTTCATATGATTATTGATGACTTTGATTTCTTCATATGAAAACTGCTTGTTCATATTCTTTTACCATTCGTCAATTGGGGAATGACTTGTTTTCTTATAAATTTGACTTAGTTCTTTATCAATTTAAGAAATTAGACCTTGATCAGTTATATTTGTTAAAAAATCTTTTTTTTTCTTGGTTTGTTGTTTCTCTTCCAATCTTGGTTATATAAAAATAAAATAGGCAAGCATCCAAATAAAGGACAAAGAACTAGAAAATAAAGGTTGAAAATTGTTTCTAGATACTTTTGATATTGTATCAAAAGTATCTTCAGTGGTAAATGAAGTGAAGGTCAAAGATGAACTTCCCTTGAGGGCCAGGCACAAGGAACACTAAAGAGACTCTTGTTATAGAAAATAAACTATTTATTTAAATATATATAAAGGAAAAGGGATTTTTTATTCTAAGGGATTATAACTGCACCCAAATAAACTCCCAGGTCCCTGCTTCTCCTGTGGTTCACAGGCTATGTTAATCCTCCCTGATCTAACTAATGAAATTTATATTATTCTAAATAAACCTAACCAGTCTAACTCTTATCTTTGCCTTTAAGTTATAAAGATAATCAAGGCTAGCTGGTTGAATCTCCACAAAAATCAAGTTAGGACTCTGAACCTTAACAGACTCAGAGTCCAAACCAAAGACCACGTTTTCTTTGGTCTTTTCAGAGTTTAATCAATCTATGCTTAGTAACAGATAAATGTTTCACAAGTTGGAAAAGAAAACACTCTACTCCTTCACGTTTTTCACTCAGACAGAGAGAAGCAAAGATGTTACCTTCTCTAGCCTTGAGAAAGAAAAGAAACCTGCATGTGGCTCTGTTGACTGCCAGAAGCCCACTCCTTGAATGCAACACCCAGAGAGTGTAACTGTCAAAGAAATAACATTTATAACTGCCACCAGTTGAAATTAACACTCTCCCTCAGCTCTATTTGAAACTCCAATTCTTCCTCAAGCCACCTTCTCTACTTCTTATCTTTAAACTAATAAAATAATCCTTATTTGTACAAAAAGCTTTTTAAAATTTAATATAATCAAAATTATTCATTTTATATCTATTTTATATTCTCTGTCTCTTGCTTGGTCATAAATTTTTTCCTTCTCTAAAGATCTTCCCGATAAATTATTCTGTGTTCTTCTAATTTCGTTATGGTATAGCTCTTTATAGATAAATTATATAACCATTTTGGCTATATCTTAGTATAAGGTGTGAGATATTGGTTTATACATAGCTCCTGTCATACTGTTTTACAATTTGCCCAGCAGTTCTTGGCAAAGATTGAGTTCTTATTCCAAAAGCTAGAATCTTTGGAATTATCAAATATTAGGTTGTTAAGGTCATTTACCCCCATATAGTATGTATCTAATCTACTCCAATAATCTACCAGTTTTTTTCCTTAGCCAGTACCAGATTATTTTGATAATTGCTGCTTTATAGTACAGTTAGATATCTGGTACTGTTAGACCTCTTTCCTTCACATTTTTTTATTAGTTCCCTTGATATTCGTCACATTTTGTTTCTCCAGATTAATTTTGTTATAATTTTTTCTAGTTCTATAAAGTAATTATTTGGTAGTTTGAATGGAATGGCACTGAATAAATAAATTAATTTAGGTAGAATTTTCCTCTTCATTATGTTAGCTCTGCCTACCCATGAGCAAGTAATATTTTCCCAATTATTTAGATCTGACTCTAATTCTGTGAAAAGTGTTTTGTAATTGTGTTCAACTCCATTTATTCTTACACTTTCTACTCTTTTAATAGAATGAGTGCTGTATTTTGTTTTCTGCATCTAATGGGATAAGCATGTGACTTTTATTGGTCTTGTTATTGATATGGTAAATTATGCTGATAGTTTTCCTAATATTAAACTAGCTCTGAATGTTTGATATAAAACCCACACGTTCGGAGTGTATGATCCATGGGATATTTTGCTATAATTTCTTTGCTAGAGTTTTGTTTAAAATGTTGCATTAATGTCCATTAGCAAATCTGGTTTATAGTTTTCTATCTCTGTTTTTGCTTTCCCTAGTTTATATATCAGCAATATAATTGTGAATTTTGTATTATCCTCCCAATATGATAGGCCATAGAATAATTAAAGAAACAGAATTTCCAAACTAAAAATAATTTTGTTCACCATTTTTACAATCAGTATGTGGAAAAGAATACCCATGGCAATATCTGGACCCTGTGTGGAGTTCTCAATTGGGCATATTCTATATCTTTCTGGGGAAGTAAATCTCACTTTGTCACAGTTTGGTCAATTTTTTTCTCCTTATTTTCCCCTTATCTTCAAACCTAAAATTTCCATTTTTATATGTCTCCCCCCCAATTTTAGTTCTGTCCTTTTGGTCCAAAAAAACCCCAAACACTACATATATACCAGTGATTCCCGAAGTAGGCTCTACCACCCCCTAGTGGGTGCTGCAGCGATCCAGGGAAGGGGTGATGGTCACACTTTTTTTGTATTACATTCTATTCTGAGTTCAATAAATAGTTTCATAATTTCCAGGGGGCGCTAAGTAATATTTTTTTTTCTGGAAAGGGGGCAGTAGGCCAAAAAAGTTTGGGAACCACTGATATATACATATATACAAACACATATATTCAAAATAATTAAATGATGAATAAATATTTCTAGCAGAAAGAAAAAAATGTGCTTAGTTTATCTTAATTCAGAACTTAATATAACCAAAGAAATTTAGAACTGGAGGATACCTCAGTAGCCATTTTATTTGCAATATACCTGAAAGAAATTCTTCTATGTGATATCTAGAAAGTTGTTTCTCTAGCCTTTTTTGGAATATCTTCAAGGATGGGGAGCTCACCACTTCCCCAGGCAGCCTATTACACTTTTAGATAACTCTAATGGTTAGAATAGGTAGAAATTTTTTTTTTCTTGCAGCATTTTATTTTATTGAAAAAAAATAAGATAACCAAAAAGATCTTCCATCAAACACTTTGGGCACTAGATTTGTATCTCTTTCCTTTCCTCTAAGCATGTACAGTACCAAAGTCCTAGATAACAAAAGACTATTTACGTACTGAGTGCAAAATAAATTAAAAAATAAAGGAACATTATTTGTTTCCACAGATTCACTCTGTTTTCTTAGTCTTCAAAGCCTTCTGCTTCATTTTTCTGTCTTTTGTGTATCTTTTTCTTTTTTGTTTTCAAACTGACTTTGGGCTCTGGTTTCACAAAGAATATTTCTACTGGCTTTTCTTCAGCTGGTGTCTTAAAAACATCATCAGTAGGATCTTCTGAAATAATATTTTTATCGTCTTTTTTCTTGAGCCTCTCTACATCTTTGACTTCTTGTCTCTCCCTGTATTTTGCAGCTGTGGCCATTCTCAGTATACATCAATGCATGTTTGGTGACTGATAATGTGGATTTTCCTATAAAGTTGGTCCTCCAAAGCTGCCTTGGAAAATCTTTATGAAATTCAAGACAAAATGAGGTCCAATTTCTACAAGAGCTGCATCTTCCTCTATGATCTGATAGTTATGAAAACAGATCCTATTGTCCATAATGGTGAAGGTAAACACATGGTCAACAAATGGCTGGCTCTTAGGCTGGTATTGAGGAGTACAAAAAATCTGAATAAGGAGTTCTTTTATCAAAGAATAATGCAGCGATTCATCAAAAGTAGGATCAAAAGACAGAATAGGTCTTGAACCTCTTAAACAGTTTCCAGTCATCTCTGCCAAAGTATGAATATTCTGAACTAAGAACTTAGCTGAAGGTCCTTGAGGTGAATTTGAAAGCCACATATAAAAATCCTGTTTTTTCTTAGCTTCAGAATAGATACATTTATTGAAGTTTTTTTTTTTTTTATTTCACAGACCTCATTAATTACTAAAAATTTGTCCTTAAGGTCCATTTTGTTATCTGCTTTAGAATAAGGCATCAATGTTCTTAAATCTTGCAATAAGTGTCTTGTTCTGACATTTATTCCCCTTGATGAGAAGATAAGAATTTGTTCCTTATTCTTCCATTTACCCTTGGAGATGGGGCAGGATGTGATACTCCTCTTCCTCCTCTGCCTTCCTTGGGGCCAGAGTGAGCGTTTTGGCCAGAGCTCTGGTTTCTTTCCCTTTCCCTTTCAGCTTCTTTGCCTCGGGACCTCCTCCTTCACACCGCTTCCTCTTGATGGCCGCCATATTGCTTACATTCCCTTTTCTGGCTGTCGCATGTTGCTCTTAGAATAGGTAGAATTTGTTGCAGTCTTTATTTGTGTTTTATTACCACTTCTCATAACCTTCCTAAATTTTTATCTTTTAATTTAGATCTATTACTCCTCATTTGGTGTTCTGTATAGACATTTACTAAGTTTTAACTATGTTCTAGACACTGTGACAATACTGGGAGGCAAAAGCTCCAACAATGCCAACTTCCAAGAATGTACATTTTACTTTGGGATATAAAATGTAAATAATTAGATACATATAAGACTCATAGAGTATCTTATGGATAAAAACTTTAGATCAAGGGAAACATTTCTTACAGAAAATGGGATTTAAGAAAAGTCTTAAAGAAAGCAAAGAATTTCAAAAGTTTGAGATAATAAGGGGGAGTATTCTAGTTGGAGGGATAGCTAATACCAAGGCACTGAAACTCGAGATAGAGTGAGAGGAAGAACAAAGAAGCAATGATGGCTGGATTATAATTTTATTGAATTGAAGTACAGATTTAAAAGACTACAAAAGAGGGAATGAGCATGGTTTTGGCATCTTAAAATTAAAAAAAATTAGAATGATCTTTTTTCTCTCTCCTTTTTATTGAAAAAATTTTAAATTAAAAAAACCTCTTTAAAAATAAATCTACATGAGTAATTAAAACAATTCAGCATTTTCCAATACACATAGATTTGATGCTTATCAATTCGACTGGTAAATTCTATAAATTATTAAACATAAAAGATTGGAATTAAAAATTATTATAAATATAAATATATAGATATAGATATAGATGAAAACACAGAAAATACCTCTACAGGAACATTGAGCTACCATTCTTAAAACTATTGCTTTCCCTCTAGTCATTTTTTAGTATTTCTTTGTTCATTTATCTCCTCCATTAGATTGTGAATTCCTTGAGAGAAGAGACTATTTTTTTTATCTTTTTTTATCTTTAGCATTTGTCACAGTGTCTCACATATAACAGACACTTAATACATGATGACTGAAAGAAATAGGAGGATCTACAGAGATAATGTGTTCAAGGGGGAAGAGATTCCCCTTTGAGTCAAAATATGACTCAAGGGGAAGAGTCAAAATATGAGACTGATTCAAAAGTACTGGAAAGTAGTGATAATTCTCTGAATTATAAATCCGTCTACATTTCAAGCATTAACCATGTTCCAAACCCTGAGCTATCTAATAGTAATAAACAATAATTAAATGTAAAAATATCATCCTTAATTTCAAGACATTAACTTCCTAATGGAAGAGACAACATAAAAAATACGTACAAGATATGTATTTTTCTCAATGTGAGATAATCTCATAGAGAAGAGACTATAGAGAAAGAGATATACACACCATATACACATTATACAAGTAGTGCATATACTATATCATATCTCTATCTATCTGTCTCTCCATATAACCATCTATCTATATCAGCTAGATGGTGTAATGCAATGATTCCCAAAGTGGGCGCTACTGGCGCTACCACCCTCTGGTGGGTGCTGCAGCAATATAGGAGAGTGGTGATGGCCACAGGTGCATTTATCTTTCCTATTAATTGTGATTAAAATTTTTAAAAATATTAATTTCCAGGGGGCTAAGTAATATTTTTTTCTGGAAAGGGGGCGGGAGGCCAAAAAGAGTTTGGTAACCACTGGTGTAATGGATAGAGTGTTGGGCCTAGAATTATAAGACTCAACTTTGTGATTTCAAATTTGGCTTTAGCTATATGACCCTGGGCCAGTGATTTAAGCTTGTTAGCTTCAGTTCCTTATCTGTAAAATAAACTGGAGAAAGGAATGGAAATCACTTCAGGATCTTTGTCACAAAAAGCAGCAAAAGAGGTTACAAAGAGTTGGACATGGACTGAAAAAATGAACAAAAAGGTATATGTGTGGGGGCAGCTGGTTAGCTCAGTGGAGTGAGAGTCAGGCCTAGAGACAGGAGGTCCTAGGTTCAAACCTGGCCTCAGCCACTTCCCAGCTGTGTGACCCTGGGCAAGTCACTTGACCCCCATTGCCACCCTTACCACTCTTCCACCTAGGAGCCAATATACTGAAGTACAAGGGTTTAAAAAAATGTATATGTGTGTCCATTCATTCATGGATTCATTCATTTATATTACAAATAAAAAAGGGAGGTGGGTAGGAGACGAAGAGTATGATGAAGTTCTATAGCTGGCTGGGGTGTGAAATAATCTAATGAGAAATGAGCTTCAGAGTTGATTTCATCTTGAAGGTGACAAAGTCCAGAAAGGAACCAGCTAGGAAATAATTAAGTGAATTTTCTTAAAATCTTCCTTAAATTAGTGATGAGACCAGAACTACCAAGAATCCATACCTTACCCTCTCTAATCAGCAGTGGCTGGAATGAATATAGGAAAAGAGAATACTGTCATTATATTTCAGTTGTTTTTTTTTTTTTTCAGTCATTTGAGCTTCTCTTAGCAAAGATACTAGAGTCCTTTACCTTTTCCTATTCCAAGTCATTTGGTAGATGGAACTGAGGTAAACAGGGTTAAGTGACCAGCTCAGGGTCAATGTCTGAGGTCAGATATGAACTACTCAAAAACATGTCTTCCTGTCTCCAGGCTGAACAATTTGTCCACTGTACCATGTACCTTCCCCAAGTGGAAGGTGCTGAAGAGGTGTGAATTTCAGAGTTGATTTCATCTTACAGAATGATGAGTTTTTAGAAATAATGAAATCAAGAAGAGCAGCCAGATGGGAAATTGAGGATTTGAGAAACAGCAAGTAGACCAGGGTGGTTGTACTAAAAAAATATGTGAAAGAGATTAAAGTAAAAGGATACTGAAATGGTAGAAAAAGACCAGGTGGAGAAGGGATTTAGAAGGCAAACAGAAGATTTCATATTTTACCTAGCAGGTTGTTGGAAGCTATTAGAGTTTATTGAGAGAAGAGGGTAACATGGTTAGACCACTTTAGAAAGATTACTTTAGCATCTATGGAGATAGAGAAACAAGGATGTGTATAAGAGTCAGTATGGCATAAGACTTAAGGTGATATATCCGAATATCATATGACACCTTCAGATTAGACATTTCCAGGAGCAGAATTCTATAATGCATTCTGACCAAAATCTGGAATGTGAGAATAGAAATATACTTCTTGACTCTATATGGCAATTAATATGTCATTTATGCTTTATACAAATGCCCGGTAAGTGTTTCAAAGAAAGTTTGTGGCTAGTTCTATGTAGAGATATTTGCTTGGGAACTGTCAATTCCAGAGAAAGAAAAAAAAGGCTCTGTGGTACTAAATGGCTTTTTTGTGTCATAACCATGGGCAGCCACCTGAGGTTAATCCTCTCTTTTAAAGAAAATTGTAAAATCCAGTTCAGCTCCTGCTGAACTCCTGTTCTTTCTTTTGAAAAGTACTATCATACTTCCCCCTATCCTGCCATGATATTAATCTTTTAATGAATTGTTTAAATTGATCAAAGACTTCCTTTCTGATGGTGAGTAGGAGCTCAGAGAGAAGAGATAATCTGCTTTCTGAAAACAACTGGCAAATCATAGAATCAAATGATTCTAGTGTTCCGAGGGTCCTTAAGTATTCAAGTTATAGCTCAACTTATACTGGCTAAAAGTGCCTTTGAGTGCATACCTATTAGACGGCCACCTAGCTTTTGTACAAATATGTCTAATGAGGAGGAAATCACTATTTTCAGCATAGATTCATTGCACTTCTGCATTACTATACTTGTTTATCTTTTTATTTCTTTATTTTCCTGTAACATCCATTCTGAACAGACTTCTCAACTAATCTGACAAGAAGAATTCATTAAGTACTTCTTTTGTCCCAGACATTGTTGTATTTGATATGGATAAAGAAACAAAGCAAAGAAACAAAAAACAATCTCCAAGAAACCTACATTTTATTTGGGAAGACAACAGGTACATAAGAAAAAGATTAATACAAGATATATGTACAGTTCAGTTGCTGCTCCCCAGCCCCACCAACAGAATAATATAGGACTTACATGTTCTGCTTAGTTATAGCTGGTCATTTCCTAATGAACCTTTGGATATTGTAGTTGTTGTTCTTTGGGTGTTAAATTTTGGTGTGATGTGGTGGAAGAGGGATTAAATTTATTTGATCTGTACCCAGAGGGCAGAGTTGGGAGCAATGTTTCTCATACTGCTGTTAGTTGTCCTTCCTACTTGAAGAGGACTAAAATGACATCATTGGTGATGCCTTTTGACACATGTATAAATTAGTTTCAAGTGAGGTAAAGATGCATAAAGTTGTCAGCCTTACTCTCTCTTCCAGTTATCAAAGTCCAGTGGCAAGATGAAAATCAAGATAACTGGTGAATACTTGAGAGTTGATGGACGACCTTGACTTCTTTGATATATTAACCAAGTTCTAAGTGTTCCAAAGTCCTTGCTGACACCACCTTCATGGAAATTGGAACAAATTATTCTTTTTTTGTTCCTTCTGTTTGGGAAGTCTTCACGTGCCTGGAGTAGATACTTTTCTTCTAACTCCTCAATGATTTTGAGGGCTGTTGGCTACCTTGAACCTGGTTTTTCCCATCTGCTGAGTTGGTTTAATGGGCTATGGCTGCTGTGCATGCTACAGCTTCTTATAGCCATAGGTGAGAGCTGGGTGTCAGGTGGACGCCAAAGGAGGAAAGAAAACCTTCAAAGTGTTCAAGAAGTTCTCACACCAGAGATACTATTCTTCCGTAAACTCTCTGCACACCCTCTTGATAGTATAGAAAGTTAAACCAAACCCATCAATACTCCCCCCAAAAATGCTTTCTAATATATGGGCCACCTAAGTTTTGGATATGAAACTATTTGTGATGAGGAGATCCCTTAAAGTGAAGGTCATTACTCAGGTAGTCAATAACCAACTTGTGGATATTCTGGAGGGCATTATATTTTGAAATTACTATGATGTGTGTTTCACAACATGACAAACATAGGAGTATGTATTATATGATAATATATGAATATCATGTTGACTATCTTCTTGGGAAGGGGAAGGGAAGAGAAGAAGGAAGAGAACATGGATTGCAAAATATCAAAATATGAATATAAAAATTGTATTGACCTGTAATCTATGGTATGAAAACAATCAACACAAAGGAACCAATAAGACCAATAAGCAAAACAAATCACAACACGACAAAGAGTGTTGCGTAGATTAGATTAGAATTTACATCTTTTATACTGTGATTTTAATGGCTGTCACAAGTACCAATACAAGTTGTCCCCATGAGTTGCCAAAATAGGGACCTGGTATATTCCTCTTCCCATTAGCTTATTAGTGAGTAGCCAGAACATAGACCAGTACCATCTTCTACTCCTCAGAGAAGCCATGGACTTTTCTTGTCCATTAATCAAGCCCTCATCCTCCTTTTTTCCCCTTGGTTTTACTCCCTATGACACTCTTTGTCAACAAGACGCTAACCCACAAATTCAAATTTATTAAGCACTTACTATATACGAGGCACTGTGCTGAGTGCTTGGGGATACAATTAATAATAATAAAAAAGAATCCCTGCTCTCAAGGAGCTTAAAATCTAGAGGAAGAGACAATAAACAAAAAACAAAAGGAAGGAAAACAGGAAAAGAGAAGGAGGGAGGTACAATGTACCCAGGGTAAGAGTATTTTGTTCAATCAAGCTAAAACCAGACAGAATAGGAGTGAGCTGACAGTCCAGTTACTACACTCTATAAAGGAAGCCACTGGGAGAAGTTTCATTCTCCTGGGTTCCAATCAAAAAGTAAAGGAGGCTGAGAGATATGATGTCAATCAAGGCTTGAGTAAGCAGCATGGAAGTGAGTTTGAAAGTGATAAGTTGATCCTGGGATTGTCATCTTTTTCTGTAGAGTTGAAACCAAGGCAGAGAAATAGATGCATAATGGAGATTGAAAGTCTCTACTTTGGTGGGAGATAACCCAAGCACTATTCATCTTTGATCCTTGAACCCCACTATCTTCTGCTTTTTGTTACTCTCAATGTTCTCAGAACAAGGATATCTACCTTTCAAATTTGTGTGGCTGGCTACCACTGGATATTTTCATCCATCATGTAAGAAACACTTACATGAGTATCTCTTTGTATGCTATTTGCTCCAATTAGAATATAAGATCCCCCTTCTATATAAAGTGGAAATACCTCCAGGAATTGATGCAGAGCAAAATGAGAAGAACCAGAGAACACTGTACACAGAGATGGACATGTGGATGTGGTACAATCAAATATAATAGACTTTTCTACTAGTAGCAATGCAATGATCTAGGACAACACCAAGGAATTTATGAGAAAGAACACTATGCACATCCAGAGAAAGAAATGTAGTAGAAAAACTGAAGAAAAACATAGGATTGATCACGTAGTTTGGTGGTGATATGATTGGAGTATTGGCATTAAAAGATCACTTTATTGCAAATATGAATAGTATGGAAATAGGTTTTGAACAATGATACATGCATAACCCAGTGGAATTGCTTGTCAGCTTCTGGAGGGGGGAGGGAAGAGGGAAAGGAAAGAAAATGAATCATGTAACCATGGAAAAATAGTCTAAATTAATTAATTAATTAAAAAAGAGTATAAGATCCTTTAAAGCCAAGGTTATCTTGATTATTTGTATTTCTAGCACTTAAGCCAATATTTAGCACCTAGCAAATGCTCAATAAATTTTTGTTCCACTTTAGGTGGCTTTATAAACTTTTTTCTCATATATTTCTAGAAGGTAAAGCTGCTGTCATTAAATTGTCATTTTAAAAACTATCAGACATAAGGATGATTAATTAAAATAACAACACAAACCTCATTAGCCAATTAGCTGCATGCAAATCTGGTTCTCATCATTAATTCCTGGATAAAAACTTTAGAAGATGCATAAAAATCAATGGAAAACATTAAAACAAAAATCAATTTCTCAAAGATTGTATGAAATTATGTGAAAAATAATTCCTATTTAATGAGAGAAAATAATTTAGAACCATCTAGAAAAATAAAACATCTCACTGATTATTACAAATTATTATAAGATGGCAGCAAGACACATCAGTGTAATAGATTATAAGAAAGAACCATTTGATATACTTAAACACCCTGAATGTACTTCCAATGTAAGAAAATGAATTTTTATTAAATCATGTTTTAGAGGGACCAAGAAACTGATAATGTTACCATGAAGATTATTAGAACTTGGAATAACCTGAACAAACAGATTGGATCTTCTAAACATCTTTAAAAATTAGAACCAAATATTATTTTTGTAGACTGCTTGCAGTATCTAAAACTCTTGATGACTTTTCAATTTTATATTTTCACCCCTAAATATTTTAGGAAATGAAATATACATGTGTTGGAAGAAACCTATTTACTAACTTATACATTCAGTAAACATCTATTAAGGATTTATATAAACTGCTACCTCAATCAGGAAGGCAGGGCAATAGAATTGTGGGAGCAGGAAGGTAGCAGTTACTGCTGCCAATATCAGTAATGAAGGCATTAATGTCTCTCCATATCTAAGACTTCCTGGGAACAGTATATAAAATAGGGACACCCAAAGCTTCTGAGTTGGCATGCAGTTCATTTCAATGCATGGAGTTAGAATAGGATAACCAAGAGACCATCAAGCTTATCCTCCACTCTTTCTTGCACAAATAAGTTTAGTCTAAGAGAGATAAAGGGTTATGCCTCCAAATTTAAAAATCTGTCAGTTTACTTGTGGTAGATCTGGGAGTGTGTCAATATCTTTCTAATCCTCCTTCAGTAAAAGTGCCATTCAGAGACAGAAACAGATAAAGAGACAGACAGAGACAAAGATATAAATGGGGGAAAAAAGAGACAAGCAAAGGAGGGGAAGGCAGAGACAGATAGAAACTATGGTATGGACAAGTAGAGGGACAGAGATAATAAGAGACAGAAAGATAGAGAGAAAGAAGCTGAAGAAGATAAAGGAACAGTAGAGAGATAGACAGAAACAGAAAGAGAGAAGCAATAAAGTACAATGGAAGGAGAGATGGATTTTGGAGTGAGAATCTTGGTATTTTTAATCCAAGTTCTAGTTATTCCCTAAATGCCATTGGGCTATTCACTCTCTCTGAGACTCAGTGTCCCCCATCTCCAAAAATGAAGGGATTGGAGTGGATACAGGGAGCACTTTTTTCATTCTCATTAACCCCTCTAATGAAATCTGTGGACCATTTCTCAGAATAACGTTTTTAAATGCATAAAATAGGACATTTATAATAACAAAGAAACGTTATAAATGAAAATGTGAAACATTTTTCCCCATTCAAGTTCACTGCTCCTGTGAAATCTATCCATGAGACCCAGGATAAGAATAGAAAGTATGTAAATGTGGGTATTTTGTCTGGAATAGAAAGTAAACAAATGTGGCTACTTTGCATTAATGCATATTATAACTTTTAACAAATAATAAAAATGTAAACTCCTTTCGTTTAAACCTCCTTTTGGTTTTTTCCCCATGTAAATCATTGGGGGCAATTTTTTTTAAACTTTCTGTTGTCTAGCTATACAACTGGAATTAGTAAAGACATAAGTGCTTTCAGGAAAAAAAAAAATGAATGTTTGAAGAAATACTTGATGATGTCGTAATGCTCCTGAATTCCCTAGGAGCTAAAGAGAATCTAACAGCATTCAACACACCATAGGAATGTAACATATAGTTTATGTATTGTATTGCTTCCTATTCTTTTGTAATGTGTTACTTTGCATTGTCTTTTGTTGTGTTGTTTTGAGTTTTGGTTCTCTAATGTTTAAAAAAGGAGTTGTATTAGTTGCCATGGTATATACAAAGTGACACTGGTTCCTTATCTTCTCAAATCCAATAAAATTTACCAAAAAACTCAATATGATAATTATAACAGGAATCCTATATATTTCGAGATATAATTATTCTTTAAAATCATATGCAGGTTAATGTTTTTTAAAACAGGGCATAGGAAAATAAGCCAACAGGATCGTGCAATGAAAAATGAAGAATATGAGGAATTCATAGAAAAGTGAGAAGAAAGGTGTCAATGGATTGATGCAGTGAAATAAACAGAATCCAAGATAATTTGACAGAATGCAATTAACAGCCAAAGCAATGTTGGACTTAAAAATCAGTCTGACAGACTACTGAACTATTTCTAGCCTGGACAAGCTACCCCTATCCCCCTATGTTTCCCAGCACAGTCTTCCTTATCTCCCCCTATGATAAGCCTAAAACTGAAGCTATCTTATCTGATGAATATTAACCTTCTTGAGGAATGTTTGCCTATATTTACCTGCTTAACAATATTTGCCTACTGAATGAATATTTGCCAAATGCTTCCAGACCCCTGACCCTGAAACCCTCCTTGCCAAATGCTTCTTGACCCCTGACCCTGAAACCCCCAGATGCTTCCTGACCACCTGTCCCTTGACCCCTGACCCTGAAACCCCCCTCCCCAGATGCTTCCTGACCACCTGTCCCTTGATGATTATGTATGTATCAACCCCCTTCCCCAAACATTTCTATATAAACTCTTGGCTGAGATTTCCAAGGGGTCAGTTCAGGCCTGCATCTCTGCCTACTGACCCTAGCTATTATTGCTAGTAAAGAATGAGCCTCTTCTTGCATATTGCATTGTCAGTGTGATTCTTCCTCCAGCCAGGAACCTGGGTTAGGTATTAAAATTTGGGTACAACAGCAAAGCATATGATTAGACCTCCAAAAGAATGTTCATTTCTCAGCAAAGGGGATAATAAACCAGTAAAGTCCCTGGAGAAGAGATTACAAAGTTGATCATTATTTTTCCTCATAGAGTGATGGGGCATTACTGAAAAAGAACATTGTATGTGCTTTCTCATTATCTTTCTGTATCTGATACATATTTTAATGACTTTTTCATAAAAAAAAGAGTTCATTGGACAATCAATATAATATTATAACTTTGTTAAAAAAACAGTAACAAAAAAAGGCAGAGGAAAGAGTATCAGGCCTAGTGTCAGGATAACCTGGGTTCAAACCTTGCCTCAGATACTTTCTAGCTATCTGACCCTGAGAAATCCTTTCACTTGCTACTCTTCTCTCTTAGAATGAATGCTAAGACAGAAGGTAAGGGTTAAAAAAAAGAGAATGGCTAATTAGTGTAATGAAATGCAGCCTGGAACTTTCATTTACTATGGCACACCTATTGATTGTCATATGCAGGACTGGAAGTTAAGCCCCTAGAATTGTCTTCTTTGCTTCCTGTTATGCTAAGGTATGATGATGAGAGAGATTCTGTAGGCACAATTTTAAATATGACCCTTTTATGGCACTGCTACCTCTAATTCTTATTTTTTATTGCATTGCTAATTTTCTTTAAGTCCTTCTTCCTCTACTATAAAGTTATATGAATATGTTGAAATGTCTCCTACATCAAGCTTACCAGTGATGTCTAGATATATTCAGAATATATAGGCAAAGCCTTAAATATGTCACATTAAATTGCTATTAAATAAGCTGGTAGATCACAGACTCCTTTCGGCTTCCCCTTCCAAGGAAGACTCAAAGGAATATATGAGTTCCCTGTTCAGTTCATGTCCTGATTCCTCCCACTCTTCTTCTTTTCTTTTTTTTTTAACCCTTACCTTCTGTCTTGGAATCAATACTGTGTATTGATTTCCAGGCAGAAGAGGTAAAAGCTAGGCAATGGGGGTTAAGTGACTCACATAGGGTTATATAGCTAGGTAGTGTCTGAGTCCAAATTGGAACCCAGGACCTCCCCTATTTAGGCTTGGATTGCAATCCACTGTACCACCTAGCTGCCCCTTGCTCATATTCTTTTTTTAAAAAACCATTTCCTATTGATTCTAGGGAAGAAGAATGGTAAGGGCTAGGAAATAGGGGTTAAATGACTTGCCCAGGGTCACACAGCTAGAAAGTGTCTGAGGCCAGATTTGAATCCAGGACCTCCTGTTTCTGAGCCTGGCTCTCAATCCACTGAGCCAACTAACTATTCCCCTCATATTCTTTTAAAGCAAACTGATGAGAAAGTGCACAAGGCAGTGCAGTAAGCAACAGGAAGACCCAAGTTCAAATTCTGCCTCAGACATTTAGTAGCTGAGTGATTTTGAACAAATTACTAAATATTCATGTCTCAGTTTTTTCATGTATAAAATGGAGATAATAGCTCCTGTCTCCCAGGATTTTTATGAGGATGAAAGGAATTAATATTTGTAAAGCTCATCCCAAGCCTTAAAGCAACATGTAAATGCCAACTGTAATTGTTATTCATTATAAACTTCTGTATCCCTTTTTTTTAGCCAGAGTAATTTGTTAAATTATAGAAATGAGGACTAAATTTTTCTCCCTGCCATATCTCTTGGTTTTGGCTCCCTTGATAGATTAGAATCCCCTGAGGATAGAAACTTTAAGTTTTTCTTTATATTTTAGAATAAGGAAGATATTGATTTCCAAACCACATTAGATAGCTCCGACTAGTTCTATGACCCTTCAACAATCACTTAATCCCTTTGATCTTGTTTCCTCATCCATATAAATTGGCATAATAGTAGCTGTTTCTTCACAGAGTTGTTGTGGAGGTTAAATTCTATTATTAAAAAAAAAAGGCTTCACAAGAATCGAAGTCCCCTATAAAGGCTAGTTACTATTGTCAGTTAACAAACATTTATCATCACAGTGGATGGATTGCTGGTTCTAGAATCAGGAAGACTTGAATTCATAGCTGAATTTAAGTACTTACTAGCTGTGTGATTCTGGCAAAATTATTTAAACTGTTTGCCTCAGTTTTCTCTTCTGTAAAATGGGGATTATTAGCACCTATCTTCCAAGGTTTTTTTTTTTTTGTTGTTGTTTTAGCATCACATCAAGTAGTAATGATGAAGAGTTTAGGATAGCGCTTGGCACATAGTAAGCACTATATGAACATTTGCTATTTTCATCATTATTATTGTTATTTCTTGTTGCTATATGCTGTGGTAGGGATTAGGAATCCAAATATGAAAAAAGAAAGAGAGCCCTTTGCCATCTACAAGCTTACAATCTAATGGAGGAAGACAACAGACAAAAGCTCCAAACCTGTTTGTATTATTTATTGTAATTTATTATTATTCCATATAGTCCTTATATAGTTTTTCATATGGAGGGGTGTAACAAGAATAGTGGACTTGACAGTAAACTTGACCTGAGAGAATATCACAAAAATCAGAATGGGAATATAACTCATCTACCATAGACTGACTTATTTTTTAAAAATCCCCTTTATAATGTATCTAAATCAATCTTATTTTGACATTAGGAAAATATGAAAAAAGCATTCTAAGTCCATTTGTGGCAATTCTGACAGGAAATTTAGTTCCTTCTCCACACAAGTAAACCTGCAATGGTTTATCTTCAATTTTTACTCATTGTTAACATTTATTCCCTAGGGCAGTGATGTGAAACTTAGATTGAGTGTCCAAACTGCAACCCTCATGCTACATGTCAGCTCTCATACCTTACTTACCTCATACAGGGGAGGGAGGAAGCACTCCTACTGTGCTGATGGGCAAAGGGGCAGGTGATGTGAGAAATGTCCTCAGGTATGCTTAAAGAAGGAGAATGGAGCAACCCCTCTCCAATATACTTCAACACGTGTGCCATAGGTTTGCCAACACTGCCATAGGGGATCAAGCCTAAAGGATCTTGTGTCAGACACTTAGACTCTGTGACTTCTTTTCTCATCACCGGGACTAAGATCAATGGAATAATCCTGTACATTTATATAGCATTCTATAACTTCTTTCTTTGAAATTCACCAAAAGAAGCAAGGTAGCTACTATAATTACTATTTATCCATTTTACAGATCCAGACATAGAGTCTCAGAGAGCTAGAGGCCTTTAAACTATGATACCACATAAGGAAAGCATTAGAGGATAGATTTCAATTCAAGTCTTCCTGGAAGTAAGGATAAATTGCCCTACTCACCAGATGCCTGTAGCTCATGGTGTGGTTGTAAGAAATATTTGTGAAGCATTATATAAATAGGATCATATATTAAAGTCTGTGAGGGAGCTTAGAGGCCATCTGCTCTAATAGTTTCATTTTGCCTATGAGAAAACTGAAGAAACACACAGCATATAACTCTAGTTCTAGAGTCAGTTAGACTAGAATTCAAATCTGGCTTCATTGGCTGTGTGAGCCTCAGCCTCTTTCTACCTCTAGCTTCTCAACTACAAATGATTTGGACTAGGCAATTAATAAATGTTTATTTACTTCCTTCCCAAAGTGACTTCCTGAGAGGTGAGGTGACTTCTCCAATATCATAGAACTAATATCTAAGGAATTATAGGAATTCAGGTTTTCCTGACTCCCATTATTCTTTGTCACAATTATTTATTGTTATCACCTTCAGGTTATGTGTTAATTTTCTTAGACATAGTTAATTTTTAAGAGATGGGAAGTATTAAATTTTATTCAATTAGGCAAGGGGCCTGAATAACTCCCAAGTGCAGTGAAGGATGTCCACCACGTTCAGGACAACTCCAGTTAGTTGTTTTGTCCTTCTCCTGGCCCAGCATTTCTGGAGTAGTGGCTATAGTCCTGTATTCCAGAGTTTGGGGATAATGTCATTAAGCTAGAGATCATCCCAAGAAGTGTGATCCAAGTGGTGAAGACATTTGGAGCCCTGTGAAATTTAAATTTACTAAAGAACCTAACGATATTTAGTATAGTAATGATTCAAAAGCAACACAAATTCTTTCTTGGAGGTACTGACAAAAGGCAGTTGGTTCTGGAATCTTTTCTGATCTAGGTTCAAATCTCAAATGCTTTATTCACATGAACTTAGTCACCTACTAGCTCATCCTTCAATTACTTCCTCTTTACAAGGGGAGAAGAGTAGATAGGAGGACCCCCAAGTTTGTTTCTGCTGCCTTAACTTGTTTCAACTCCTTTGGAAAACAAATGTACCTCCCAGGTTAAACTCATCACCTCTGGTGTCAGCACTAAACTGCTAACTCCAGCTTAGAATGATCCTACCTGCCTCAGCTTTCTCTTCCCTCTGTTGTTATTGTTAGCTTTTCATTTGTGAAGGGGCCCAATAGTATCAAAGAGTCATGTCTTGACTTTGTGAATTGGAATTGAGGCAGAGTTGCACTGAATCATCAGCCTCACTCTCTCTTCCAAAGTCAACCAAGTCCAATGGTCAGACAAAAGCCAGGAAGACTGGTGATGGCGCAGGATGCAGTGGATGACCTTGGAATCTTCTATGTTTGACCTAGATCTAAGTACTTCACAGAATCTGCTTCATCAACCTTTGTGACCACAATGACAAATTGTTCTCACTGATCTATTCTTCTTGGGATAGTCTTCACATGCTTGGGGTAGCAAATGCCAGGCTTGAGGTGAAGGAGACTCGTCTTCAAGAGTTTAAATCTGTTTTCAGTCTAACTAGCTTTGTGGCCCAGGAAAAATCACTTAATTCTATTTACTTCAGTGCCACATCTATAAAATGAGATGGAGAAGGTAACCAATACCCTCCAGTAGCTTTGTCAAGGAAACCCCAAATGGAAGGGCTAGAGGGTAGAAGACCAAATTCTGTACAACGTTTGCCTTTACAGAAGTCAGAAACTGGAATTGTGAGTTTGTACTCTGTATCTGCTCCTCTGTCTGGTTTCAAATCCATGGAATAAGATGTACTTGAGCTGGGAAATCTCTGATCTCTCACACACATATTTTATTGGTTCCTTTTCTAAGTTGTCTCCCTCCATTAGACTGAAATCTTGTTGAGGATGGGAACTGTTTCTTTTTACTAATTGTATCAGCAGCACTTAGCACATTGCCTGGCATGTAACAGATGCTTAATAAATATTCATTGGATTGGATTTGATAACTATTTGAAGACTATTTCTGGATTTGCCTTATTGGTCCCTCAGAGGGAGAAACAGAAACAATTTGCATAAGTACCAAAGAGGTCAATTTCATCCTAATGTTAAATGAAAGAAAACAAAAGAAAAACAATTTAAAAGAAACTAAAAATTCTTCCTAATCATTTTTGCTGTCCATAATTGGAAAAGTGGAATGAGTGATTTAGAAAGTCCTGAGTATCTCCTCATTGGAGATATTCAGGCTGGTCCTGAATGACAACTTTTGTGTCATAACAGCGATTCCTTTTCCAATATGCAGTTTGTAGCAGCTGCTGTGGTTCCTTTGAAAGCTCAAATTCTGCCTTCCATATTTCTAATATTTAAGAAGAAATGCTTTTTATTTGATATCAGGCCTAAATATGTCTTTCATTTCTACCCAGTGATCCTAATTCTGCTCATTTGGGTCAAAAGAGAAAATAAAAGAAGCAAAAGTAAATCATTGGATTTATTTTTCATTAAACCATATAGTTAATGGTAATAATGATGATATTTATATAGCACTTCGAGGTTTACAAAATTCTTTACAAATATAATCTCCTTTGATCTTCATAACAACTCAAGAGGACAGGTGCTATTATTAACTCCATTTAGGAGATGAGGAGATCAATTTAAGTGAGTTACCCAGGGTCACACACTATTAAGTATCTGAGGTCAAATTTGAGTTCATTTCTTCCCATTCCAGGTCCAAAATCAACTTTGCCACTTCTCTACCCATAGGAAAAGAAAGAATGGTAGTGTCTTTTCTGGACCTCATTGAGGTACCATCTAAACAGGAGAAAAAGTCTCCACTGTAGTAGAAGTTTGTCAGTCTTTCCTAAAACAATAATGGATGTGACACTCAATAAATATATGCAATCCAATGATTTGATTTGATTTTTGCTTGTTTCTTTGTTTTTTTCCTTCTCTCTTTCTCTAGAGACTCAGTATTACTGAAGAGAAATGTTAGATGCTCCCTCTCTCTGGAAGAAACTGTACCTTCTAAATTATTGATATTACTGAAAGGAATGACATTGGAGTCCCCATGGCCCAGATTGTTAAGAAAAGGTGGGCAAGACTAAACACTGCATAGATAAAGTAGAATTCTTGAAAGGTTAAAGCACATACACACTTACACAAACACCAGGAAATATGTATTCAATTATTTATGTGAAATATATTCTTTATCTCCCCTCCCTCAGTGTAGGAGAAAATAAGGGGTCCTTGGGGCTAAAAAGCCATGCAAAAGTCTTGAATTAAATGAGCTCTTTTTTCTTTCACTTTAGAGGATTTAATTATTAATAATCAAAATAGCATTAGATACACCTGGCATAGATAGGGCACTAGGCACTTTTCTAAGGACCTTTCTCATAAATTATCTGCTTTTAAACTTATGATAGTCCTGTGAAAAAGACTAGGTAAAGATTAGTCATAGACTTCCTTATTTTCAATCCTTCTCCCAACTATCCTTTAGGAAATTAAAAATTCATAAATTTGCATTTCATTCCCTGGTTAATTTCAAAGATGATATATTAATATTCCTAAGAGAAAGTTCTTTCTTCAAATTAATTCCTTGACTATACATGGGAAATTTTTAAAAAGGAAAGTGGGAAACTTATTTATGAAGGTGAAGAGCATAGTCTGGGGGAAAAAAAAAAACGCTTCACCGAGATCACAGAATTTTCCCAGTCTCTTCAATTTATAACCTAAGTGTCTTCCTAAACTCCTTTGTATCTCATCCTCCTATATCTAGTGGCTCATCAAATCCTGCCTTTTTGGCCTTCATAACATCTCTCTGTTTATACCATTCTCTCCTCTGGCAATGCTACTACCTAGATTCAGGCCTTCATCACCTGAATCCCCCTCTATTTCAATAACCTGCTAATTGTTATGCCTGTTTCATCTTTTCCCTTTCCAGTCCATCCTCTCTATTCAGTTATTAAAGTGATCTTTCTAAAACCCAAATCTGAGAATCAACCCCTTTTTCAATATATGCCAGTGTCTGACTATTGATTCAAGGATAGAAAAAAATGGCATTTAAAGTCTTCTATAACATGACCTCTTATTACCTTTTTTGGTCATAAAGCTTATCTCCTTCACTTAATCCATGTTTCAGCTACAATGATTATATATATATATATATAATTTTTTTCTCAGACAAGACATTCCATGTTCTGACCCCAAGAATTTTTACTGGCTGTATCCAGGGCCAAGAATTATTTTCTTCCTCATCTCTGAATCCTGGCTTTCCTGAAATTCCATCCTGCCTTCTACAAGAAGCCTTTGACAACTTAATCACCCTTGATGCCAGTTCCTTTTCTATGTTTATATTGTCCATCTTGTGATATCTATGATTTGTTTGTAAATAATCAAGACTTGATAGTCCTATATGTAACTTTTGTGATTTTGCCTCTTTGCATGATTTTATTAATAATCACATTTTTCACATTTATATGGACAATCATGCATATTTGCAGGTATGCACAGGAGAAGGGAAAAAATAGATATGTAATGTGGATAAGTTGTGGAGTA